>NC_061877.1:4071451-4380470 GCF_905147765.1 Vanessa atalanta
AGTGATGAGAGAGTGCCAGTATCACACACAAGGGACATCATTTTTGATCTTTTTGTTGATGGTATATTGGTAGTCGAAGTGATTTTTATTTCTAACAGTATCATTAAATATGGACGAAAGCCATTTTTTACCATCAGTACGATCATGTGTCCTCGATATATACGACTACCTGAAACTAACACATAGCACATAAACTGTCAACACTATTATACCCCATCAGAGGGTGAATTAAGAAAAGTAGCATAATGTCCTTCGCCGGGACTCGAACTATCTCGATACCAAATTTCATCTAAATCGGTTTAAGCATGAAGAGGTAGCAGGCGAAGTTACCTTCGCATATATAATATTGGTATAGATTGAAAATTTAAAAATGTCTTTGATGTAATAGAATTTGCAATGTACTTCGTAACATTCAGGAAAGATGGATTGACTTGTCGGAGCTGGTTACCCATATGGTGTATATAATAAAAATTGTTATGGAAACATGATATTTTTTATTTCTAATTGAAAAAACATTAAATACTTTATGGTTATATTATATATATAGAGCTAATGTTTTCTAATTTTAAATAAAAAAAAAATATCAAATTACTGGCGTAGTATTTGTTGTTCTGTACAATAATATATAATTGCCTTGGCTACCTTTAGCTCATTAAAATGTGTATCTTGTTTCCAAATTGTTGGCTTCATTGCCGGCCGAATTAATTTTGTACATTAACTCTTAGTTTGTGTAACCCCGTACCGTTTGCTCTGATTTGTTTTTGCTACATTGTTTATTATCCTTAACTTTGTAAACAGTACGTTCAAGTGAATGATTAGACGAATACCGCTTTTCATCCCACGTTTTAGATTTTAATTTATAAATTACTGACATTGAACCATTAATTTTTAATTTTATTCATTATTTTTTTAAAGATGCTGTTATGTTCAAGACTTTATTTGCTTGATTAATCTTAAGAAATTACTTTAAATTTATAGAATTTGACAGCCAAAATAGTAAACGGGGTAAATGGGTGACAAATTCACCCTTAAAGTATAACACATACATGCATTGAATTTGACATTAATATTTTTTATGTTGAATAAGTATTCATTAAAAATACCCTATGGGAGTGAATAAGAGGATGCATGTATATTTTCTTTGTATATAGAACTATAATTTACTAAATAAATAGTAAGTGCTCTTAGTTCCTTCGTTCTTATACATAATAATATCCAAAACGACAGTAAGCATCAATAGCGCAATGGTTTAAGGGCCGCAAATCGATGTAATATGTCGCAAATTCGATTTTAACTACTTGGACTATTTTCGTCCTTCGTAAATAGCATTTCATATCAGCAATTCCTCATAATGGAACACACAGCTATCATTTTTTTTAAGTTGTTAGGTCTGTTTGACATTATGGTTGGTAAAAAGTAAATCTAAGGAAGATTTGCTTTTTAGTTATGAGACTATTTTCTTACTAACTCACGACTGGTGATGCTAAAGCAAATAATCTTCTATAACGTTCAAGCTATCGCCATGACAATTGATTTATATAAACAGTGAGGAAAAAACTTAACGGATTTTGCTTGTAATTGTCAAAGAGTTAAGTATAGCTTTTGCAATTTTTACAAAGTTTCTAATAATAATATAACACAATAATAATAGTTACACAACTATTATTATTGCGTTATATTATTATTTTTCGTTTCTGTAATTAAAATTAATAATATACATGCGTTTAATAATATGTATTATTGTAAAAAATTGTTAAGCGGACATTTAGTTAAAAACTTTTTTCTCTATTTTTGTCATCATTGATGTGTGTGATTTCATACAAAAGCAGAAAATATCTAAGAAATATTTTTTTTAACATGGACGGACGTTCGTATTTTTGCTATATTAATATCGACTCACAATATTATTCCAATAAAACAGATAAAAACACTGCTGGGTACTGGTAAAGTAAATTAAAAAAAAATCTTGATAATATTAGCATCATCTTATTAATAGTCTATAAGCGATCTTTTTCTCGTGAAAACGCCCAAAATTATTTCAATACAAATAAAATGTTTAGGTGTTAATGCCGTTTTATAGATTTAGGTAGAGACAAATATTCTTTTGTTAATCTATGCATAGTTGGCTAAACTGAGTGACGTTAATCCAAGTCTTCTTTTGACTTTTAGTTTCGTGTAAATTTGACAAAGACAAACTACTTTTAAGGTAATCTCTTGTTAGTGGCAGCTTATGAACAGACCGATGTTTATTTATTTTGTTAATTTTCTGATGTTCAGCATTACTCGGACGTATTTAAGTATAAATAAATATATTATAAATACGAAAGTGACTTTGTTCATTTATTTTTGTTCGATACACTTACCAATCTTAACTACTCAACGGATCATCATGAAATTTATCATACACATTGTCAGAGGTAGAGAAAATGGCATTGGGCATTTTAAACCTACCCCTCATAAACATTATCGCAATATAATGATATTTAAATAGTATCATATAAATGAAAGTTTCCTTTCACGTCCGATTTTTCGATTAGTCGGTCTAGAGCCGTATTATCTATATTATTATTATTTATGTTTTAAAAATCAAGCTGCTAAGTGTTTTCTAGGTTTTTAAAATTACTAATCTTAAATACAAAAATAAATACTTGGTGGTAGGGCTTTTTGTCAGCTCGTCACCGTACCTACCCGCTCACCATAATTACGTTCTACTGCCAAATATAATGCTCGTAGCTCGTATTCTTTTTCTTTTTCCTTCCATCTGTTTCCTTACTCTTACTCACCCTTCTATTTAAAGCCAGTGTAACTACAGGCAAAAGGGACAACATCTATGTTCCCAAGGTCAGCGAGGCACTGATAATTAGAGAAATCATTAATATTTCTTACAGTAGCACTGTCCATGGGCCCTTTGCTATGATTTAAAAAATACTAATGACTAAGGATAAATTAAACAGACAGTATAATTTGTACAAAACGTGTGTCATAATTTATTAATGTAAGCATAATTTTATCTAATAAAAAGGCATGTCTATTGTTACGCTCTCATTATTTAAATTACTCAAACTTCACAACAATTTACTTTACACTATAACACTTTAATTTTCGACGTTAGGATTTTAATTATAGTAAAAAAAACACATACTATTTATAATATTTATTAGTTAAAATTTCTTTCTAGTTTTAAATCTAAACGGAAAGAATCAATTGAAATACTAAAATATTTTAAGGATATAGTTTGTGATTTATTAAAGTATCGTATATTTCCGCAATGTATTTAAATCTAAATAACTAAAGTCGGTAACACTATTAAATTTGTTTAATCATAATAAGTCCAAGCTATGATAAGAATAATAATAAATTAATATAATGTTCGTATCTATCGTGATTATGCTGTAATATGTATATAAATTTGATGTGTATATATGTAGCTTAAACTTGAATACAGAGACTTGAAATTTCGAAGAGTACTTTGTATTAAAGGTATTTTATTTTATGATGGACGCTCCAATCTTTACAATTTTCAACGTTACTACATCAACCGGTTCTAAGTGACATACTTTAAGCAAACCAAAACAAATGAATATTGTACATTTTTATGCAATGAGACAACCCTACATTTTCTAAAAAAACTAATTTTATAAGGTTATCATTATTTTTTATTAATTATTATTTACATAAGTAAATTGATAATATATGTACATATATAGGATAAGATTAGTTACTGATTTATTTATTGGTTCCATTTAATAGGATCCTTATTTAACCGGTAATAATTATTAAATTAAATTAATTCCTACCTAATTTTTTTTTGTATGCTATTATTAATATTTTCTGTTTTGCTTTTATTTTTTATCTTATTTTTAAAAGAAAAAAGTGATTTATTCTTGTCGTATTGTTTCAGATGAACCAGGGTTCAGCGGACCCATAGAAAACGTGACGGCGCCTCTGGGCCGGGAGGCGATACTAGCGTGCACCGTACACAACCTCTCCACGTACAAGGTGCCTATTATTCGCTATATTGAGGCCCCTCGATACTGCATGGGTGGTATTTAGCCGAAATTCACAGGAAACCATTGAAATAAATTTATTGTTGCAACGATATGAAACAATTGCAGGGCTTAAGCACGATGCTACTCGCATTTTCGTTTGAAAAGATTTATTTTACATTACGTAAATTATATCGTAGAATATTGTATTTGTTATTAAAATGCTGATAAGCTTTTTTCGAAATTAATTTCAATGAAAATGTAATAATTATTTTATAATGCATATATTTCCTGTAAGTGATAAATTTATCAAGATTTATTTTGAATAATATGTTAATTATAAATTAAAACGATTTATGTGACATTGTAAAATTAAATATGTCATGCGGTTAATATATCAATGATAGAACAGCTATAGAATGTCCATTAAACCATAGTACGAACTGAGGCAACGAAGTTACTATTAAGTTCAATAAAAGTTTCCTAAGTACATACGTGTTCTTCGCATCACAACTTGCATCTCAAATTCACTAGCAAGGCATTAACATTACGTTCAACAGTAGAGTGAGTACAGATTATGTTCAAACAAGGCTTAAAACTAAACGACGTCACTGAACTAAGTTAAAAGTTAGCAGCTGTTGGTACTTTGTTCAGAAGATTTTATTGATATGTTAGTAAAGCACACGTACTCATACTGCAACTTAGTAGTTTAATTTATATTACATTTTACGTTTCGGATATCCGACAAATAAACATACTACGAATATGAATATAATTTTGTATAGATTATGTCTGTTGAATTGATTGATTAGTTATCTTTTATTATTTAATTATCTTTGTATCATATTTAAATGCAAATGAGTATACAATTTATTACGTCAAAGTAAAACTAAACTATGTCACTCATATGTCATCCCTATATCTTGAGAAATGACTTCCAGACTATTGGAGGATTAATATATGTAGACAGAAAAATATTGTACAGCAGAGACCGAACACGTATAGTCGCACAAAAGCCAAAATAAAATGGTGAATTGTTAAAACAGTTATATGTCTAATTTTTCTATTCATATAAATGTATATGTACATATTCTATAATATATAATAGGTTAATCATAGTATATTTCACTATAATTTATAAAAGTTTGTATCGTACATCGGGTGTCACAGCTTCATGTTATCAAAACATTTAGACACTCGTGTATATATTGTTAGAGTTATTTAGAGCATAAATAAACTTCTTATGATTTGTGAAATATTAGGTAACAAGTTATTAAATAATAATAAAAAAAAATGATATAACGAAAATGTTATTTGTTCCTTTTTAATCTTTATATGAGAATAAAATTTAGGACTACAAATAAACATATATACGTTTAATATTTACCACAATATTTCAAATCACATGAGTTGGAACTTTTGTTCAGCTGTAGAAACGTAAATCATGGAGTTCGATCGAATACATTTTTAAGCATTAAATTGAGTTTATTTTTCTTCCGCATTTTGGAAACCCTACTGGGTGTAGTCTGTGCTCTGTAACTAATTCTACGTAGGCGGGCTTTTTACCTGAACCGTGTTCCAATTTCCAAGTAAGCAAAAACGTACAGATTTTTAACGCTTTCGAAAATAGTACAAGATAGCTGTCTTTTGTAAAGAGAATACTAAATTGAATTTGAGTTCGCTTAATATATATTTACTAAATAATAGCCATAGTACTAGCTCGTAACACAAAGAAAAAAATCCTTTTTTATATTTAGGAAAGCGCGCTCATTATTTCGAACATTTTAATTCTACTGCTAATTGGGGACTTACAGAATTTCTTTCAAGATGTTCACGGCGTTTTTTTTTTTCACTACGTTGTAATGAAAGATATATTTTAGCTTTATGCAAATATCGGATTTAATATCATTCATGGTGCATATGCAATTTATGATAATATTTTATATAGCCATTTATCAAGGAAAGGAGGGCGTGCCACGGATATCCGCATACCTCCAGTTGTGTTTATTTTGCGACTTTTATGACATTAGCTTATATTTTTGTTTTATTTTAAAGGAAATCTCGACAATATTTTTTAATTTATAATTTTTTTTCGAATTCTAGTTTTCTACTAAAAAAATATCTTAGAATATTAAAATAGTTCTTTTCTCAATATACTTGAAGTATCTACATTGTAGGTACTTCCCTTTCTTAGATATTATAAACTTTAAGGGTTTTCAGTATTTTCCTGAAAAATACATTTTATTATCAATTGTTACCCCCCTCTACCTCTTTCATATAAAAGTAATGTGGGGAATGAGACAGTTATTTTTTTTTGTTTATTTACCGATATTTGTGATTCATCGTCTTGTACCACAGCTCACAGCTCAATGTAATTGGTATTCGACAAAAAGATGTTTTTATTTTAAGCATACAGTCAAACAAATTTATGAAGACAGTTATATGATATTTAATGTTTTTTTTTCTCCAGGTTGCATGGTTAAGAGTTGATACTCAGACAATACTAACCATTCACACGCATGTGATATCCCGAAGCAGACGAGTCGGTGTCACTCACAGTGACCAGAGAACTTGGTTCCTACACATTCGAGAACTGCGAGAGACGGACAGGGGATGGTACATGTGTCAGATAAATACAGATCCAATGAAAAGTCAGATTGGTTACTTAGATATCGTTGGTAAGTTTATTAGTATCAGTCATTACCTATTATTATTGTTTGTTTCGTAACTTTTATTTTTGAATAGATTTTTTTTATCATTTTTAAGAATCGTTCTTTATAAATTTGCATATGATCCATTGGCTTGTCATATTACGCCCAACACACTCGTTTAAATCTATCGTCTAATACAAGAAAGATCAGTATTTATTTTGTTTATACTATATATGTATGTATACGTTTTTTTGTTATACTTTTATATTTGAGTATGTATACTGTTATGTATTGATATTTATTAATTATCGCCTTCATGGATTTGACTGGCAGAAAATGCCTTCAGGCATTAAGTCCGCCTTTTGTTCCATTTACTTTGTGCTGGTCAATATTTAAATAAATAAAATGAAATAAGTTAAAATTATTTAAGTACCCATGCGCTAACTTTTTATTCCATTATTATGTACAATATAGCCATGCTACTATTCTACTGTAATGGTCCTTTTCAAAAGTGAGGTAGCGTTTCAAGCTTGAATAAAATTTTGGCATTAAATAAGCAAATATAATTCGTCTTCATTGAATAGAGATTTTGGTCCAATTTTGATTTGGTTCGATGAACCTAAATGCCGCCAAAAAATTATGTCCCTTGTGCCTGTAGTTATAAAGGCTTATTTACCCTTCAGAACGCAGCATATAAAAAAGCTATGAATTGTGGTTTGGCTGTAGAATATCTGATGGGTGGGTAACCTACCTAGAGGGGTATGTGCAAATCCCTTCTACTAAGTGCACAGTTTACTCCGCAACGAAATCTGAAAAAAAAAATATCTTAGAATATTAAAATTATTCTTTTCTCACTATATTTGATCTACGTTGTACTTCCCTTCCTTAGTATTCTAACGCAGTAATAAAGTATTTAGAGAAACCAAACTGTATACCACTTAAAAAAGCTGCACAAAAAATAATACGGTTACCCGTTTTCTTGCCAAATTATTTTAACTACCTGCACAGCTAAAATTGTATTTGCGTATCATATTTTCCTGCTACATTTATTTATTTCGTCATAAAGTGTAAATCAATAAAAATCTGACTGAATCTTGTATGATAATTTGATATGTTTATAAATTTAGTACCCCCCGATATATTGGACCGAGGTACGAGCGCTGATCAAACTGTGCGGGAAGGGGCCTCGATCAGTTTGACGTGTGCGGCCACTGGTTCGCCACATCCTCAGATCACGTGGCGGAGGGAACACTCTAAGCCCATCACTGTTTCAGACGGGGTACAAGGTAAGATCGTTGAAGACTTACAAAGTAACTAACAATAGTATCTTTGTAAGAATATCCTTGTAAGGTAAGGGTTTTGTAGTCGGTTGATTTCTTATTAGTAGATAATTAACAAATTGAAGTGATCGATTCACGAAGTTTAAATTACTATTATGTATGTCCCATAAATAGGTTTCAGTAATGATAATTACTTACATAACTTGAAGTAAGTATGTACATATATACATAAATTTAAGTTGTTATAACTTTTGAAACAATCAATTGCTTTGGGGATTTAAAGACTAATCGGTATTTGAAATACAGGGAGTAACTAATTTACTGTAATCTTTTACTCATTTTGACGATTGCCTAGAACATACAGACTGATAGCATAGAGAATAAAATTATTGTTTTGGTCTTCCTATCTCGCAAATGGCTATATTAATTAAAAATAAGACTGACAACACTGGTTTAATGTATTACTTTTATTCTATTCTATTACTATTTTCGTCTTCGGATCATTCGATGGAATATGAAAATTGATTTAGTATTTTAACTATAATCTGAATGTTTTAATCTCATTGGCATATCTAGTGAAATTTCATGAAAATTAATTATATGGTTTCTACGTAATGTATGAATCACGCAGACAAATGTTTCAAATATTACTTGAAATTGAATTTTATATCAATCTCAACTCAAACTCAAACTCAAATTCCTTTATTCAATTCAAATTAAACACTACCACTGGTTCGGAAAAAGAAAACACCCTGACCTGAGAAGAACCGGCGAAAGAAACTCAGGGTGACTTTTTTTTTTACGTCATATTAATTATATACATAATTGTATATGAGTAGAAACAGCCAGGAGGCGATCGTTTCATTCCCAAGGTGTGCTATCAAACATAAACTCACTAATTGTATAGTAACCTTTCACACACAAGCGTTCTTTAACAATTTTTTTAAATTTCGCAACAGATTCAATATATTTTATATTATCTATGATTCAGCATATTTTCAGTAGCATTTCGTGTTATAACGACAGGAATATAAATATGTGTAAAAAACAAGTTTCCGGAAATTTTTGTAATCAGTCGTCTATTATAAATTTTGCTGAACGTCTTTTGTTAAAATCGTTTAAAGTTTATTGTTTAATCTTCATTAAAAGTATAAAACCTTATTGCCGCCACTAGTGACAGGAAGATTGGTTCATTTTTTGCCTTGAGGATAGGAATATAGCGATTTAAAGGAGAAATTTAGTTAGAATTCTTGTCATCTTTTCACGCGGTCATGATTTGTATTGTAACTTTTTTTAAATGTACATAGTTAAGGCATTAATATTAATAATTCTTAAATAAATGAAGTTTCTGCCTTTAAGCTGTTATTGATGATTTGTTTTTTTCTAAGAGTAACAAATCTTATCTGTTATGGCTCTTACTGCCGCAATGTTTGAGCTTAACTCTCTGTGACTGTCCAAAATTATTTGAATATCATGTTTACTCACGTGAAAATACGTCCGTAAAATTTAAATTTATAAAACAAAAAGTTTGTAAATATAGTTAAAACTACGTATATAGTTAAAAGTAAAAGTAAGAGTTTTTAAGGTGAAGAGTACTTTCCTTCGAGGAGAAGATTTGAAGTTTATTCCACCATGCTCCTGTATAGCGGGTTGATTTTTGTGTATACACCATGTAGCAGAAATTCATTGAAATAAGATACATGCAAAACGAGATTAATTATAAAAACAAAATTAGCACATGAAAATTCAGTGGAGTTTGCTTGAGTGAACCATCATCGGTAAAGATGCATGGATTCTAATAACGTTGCCATTTGGACTCAGATAAAAAAATTACAAAGAAATAAATTTGAATAAAAATTAAACAATTACTTAAAAACGTATTTTATATCATATGGTTTCTGTTAATTATTTTTGATTTAATAAGTTACCTTGTGACAGTAGGCATCTTGTCTAATTAAAAATAGTTTAATACGTAAGATAATTATGTATTATATAATAAAATGTGCTTAAAACAACGCCCCCATCCTATATCTTTTTTAAAAAAGGAATTTAAATGATGTGATTAAAAGTCCAATATTTATTAACATTTATTGATTTAATTTTAGTTGCTCTAACACTGCATTAGATAAATTAAATGAAATTTAAATTTAGAATTACTGTAATGTCATTCAAGATAGACCTGACATATCGGTTTAATTTCAGTGTCGTCGCTTGAAGGGCCAGTTTTAAATATAAGTCGAGTAAATCGACAGCACGCTGGGGCATATTTGTGCATTGCTTCAAATGGAGTCCCGCCGACGGTGAGCAAGAGGATAATGCTCACAGTTGAATGTAAGTGTAATATATTAAATGGAGATAAGTCCCATCTTTAGGCAATCTAACTGATTTCGACCAGGGTGAAAATATTATTGCGCATAAGTTATTTGACTCTTTGGGATGGCATTCCGATACCACCGGTAATTCTTTTCTCACTTTTCGTGGCTCTGGAGTTTAATCATTAGCAATCTTCTTTATTTTTGAGGAGAGGGTTAAGAGTATAATTCATTAAGTTGCTCCAATGCGGGTTGGTGGATTCATATTTGGCAGAATTTTGTCGAAATTAGACACATGCAGGTTTCGTCGCTATGTTTTCCTTCACCGCGTAGTACGAGATGAATAATTAGCACAAATTAAGCTCATGAAAATTGAGTGGTGCTTGCCTGGGTTTGAACCCGCAATCATAGGTTAAGATATACGCTACCTAACCCCTGGACCTTCTCATCCCTTTACAGAACACTTAATACATGATTAATACACAATTTTTATTCTGTAAATCAGGATTGGATCCCGTTCTCGGTTGAAACCAGGAGCCGGATTGGGCTATTAGGATAACCAGCACTGTAATCCATTGTAGTAACGAACTTGTTAATAAATTTATATGAATCAAGATAATATAAATGAATCTTCATTTTATGTTTATCTTACAATGATTGTTGCTTTGCTGTACAAATAAGATAGACATTTTAGTGTGTTTTAGGTATAAATCCAATGGAATAATGCATTAGTACTTTTACATTTTTTCACTTATTTATCTCATATTTTTCATCAGTTCCGCCAGTGATTGTGATAAGAAATCAACTGGTAGGCGCATCGCTCGGCACAGACTTAGTGCTGGAATGCGAAACAGAGGCCTACCCGAAGCCAGTAAGCTACTGGAGTAGAGATAACGGTGAAATTGTTCCTATAGGTAAGTTATTACATTACTAAGTTTCAAGGTTCGAACTCATGAATGATTTATTTTACGCTTGTTTCTTTATTGACTGTGAGCAGATCATATGGTAAGCTTATTGTGAATTAATTTGACTTAAATATCGGGCTAAAGGAAGTAATAGGAACTTGATAGAATGTGCCCAATTTGTTAGGTAGTTACGTGAGTTTCTTTATTAACATCAATTATATTCGCTCATTCGCTTTTCATAACGGTATAAAAGTCATTACAAACAAGGCAGGCTATTATTCATAGTAAGTGGAGCTATTTTGTGATAACTTTTTTCTCGCTGGAAGTCACTCCTTGAAGTAGGGAGGAATGTGCGAGTCGCCAGTTCACAGGACGCCTAATGCGCCCTAGTACCCGGGAATACCAAATAATAACCAGCAGTATCCCCTTCGTCTCTTCAGCGGGCGCCACGGAATCGGTTTCGCGTGCTACCGTGACGAAATTCTATACTAACTAACTCAGCGTAGCCCACAAACATAAATTGCATAGTGATATGCGATATTGACTGTTATGATAAGAACATTTAAAGGATACACATATCAAAATCGTGTAACACCGTCCGTTAAGTCTATATTCAACAATTCACGAGTGAGATCAGAAGTGAGTTCTTACAATAATTTATATTGGCTAATCTTCATTAAGCCACAGTTATTCTTTTTTATTTAATTGCAAATTTATTAAAATTATATATTGAGATATTATCTTTATAAAATTACAGTTTTATGAAATATCTAAATACGTAAAACATATTTCACCTTGTAGATTATTGTAGAAGTTAGTAGTTTTAACAAACTTCAATTGTTATAACTTTAAAATTAATCAAAGGATAACTTATAAAACTAAAGTTTTACAAATAAACTCTCTGTTTATATGATCATTAAATAAATTTAAATTAATAATTATTACAAAAACATTACGAAATCATTAATTATGTTCAAATTTAGATTATCATTGTTGTGTTAATTAATAAAAACTACACGGAATTAAATCAAAATTTTAATACGATCATGATTCGAAATTGAAATGCAATTAATTGTTTTAATGAGACAATTCGAATCAATAAAGGTGATTCCATCGTTAAGTATATGAAATAAAATTTCGATGACGTCAATGAGCAAAGTGATTTAAGTATTTTGTGATAATTAAATGTCACACATTTGACCGGAGAATTAATCATGGAACGTGGATCGATTTGAATTATAAAATCTTCAAACATTTGTGTCTTATTAAATAATGCGAATCCGATTAAGGTAATTATAAAGAAATCGGTGAATCAAAATGTTATTCGGAACGTTAATTTATATTTTATATTATTTGACAATTGATTGACCAAAATTTTATATTATGATAATACGTGAAAAAAGATGTTGTCGTCATTTTTTGGACCGAAATGCCTTATTTTATTATTTGAAAAAAGAATAGGAGTATAATTCAATTCACAATTATCAATATAAACATACATAAACTTCTACACTACTTCCACGAATTATTCTTTTTCACCTTATTCGTCACTTGTGGTAGGAAACACTGCGATTTAAACAAAAGCAACAGCTTCTAAATCTGCTGGACTCCTTTCCTTTTGAGGAAAATGTTCGAATGAAGGCTTATTCCATCACGCTGTAACGATGCGGGTCGGTTTCAAATGATCCTAAAGATCCTCACGATGTTTATCACGAGATTAATTATGAACTCATATTAAGTACATGAAAATTTAGTAGTTTATTTGCAATAATAATCCTTCGAAAACAAAAACATTGGCAAAAATATGTTATATATAATTCATATACTTGAAGTCATCACTCAGACTTCCTATGTTTCTCTTTATAGTTTGAATTTTAATTAATTAATTTATTTATTCATAGGTACACAAACAGAATACAATTAGAACATAATATATTAAAATTACGGACTAACACAATTTTGAGCTAGATTACATTCCTAAGCACGTGTACACGGCATGCTCATAACAATTATATATCAATGCAGTCTGGTGCTATTTTTTATAATGATCAAAAACGAATAAATTACAGTAAATATATAAATTAAAATAAATTGAAATTATGTAACATTAATACTTAAATTATCTAAATAACATTGAATATTTATTACTATTAAACTAATAAACTAGAAAATAAAAAAATGTTGAACTGATATTGTATTGCTGATATAATTAAACATTTTTATCTAGGAGGCGGTTTGGAGCCGCAAAAGGTTGCTGGATCCTTTCGGTCCATATTAAGGCTGCCAATACGAAGGGTAACGACCTCAGACTATGGAACATATAAATGCGTCTCTAAGAATTCACTAGGAGACACCGAAGGAACTATCAAATTATATCGTAAGTGTCACCAGAACATTTATTAAAATGAACTTTATTGTAGTAAAAATACGTATGCATTTTCAAAGATTTTTTTTTTGAGAAAAAATTATTTAATTTTATTGATTAGTTTTTTATAATTTAGACTATTTTTTCATCCATAAATTTAACTGATCCTCATTTTTATCTGGTCATCTGTAAGTACATTACAAAAGTTGCATAAGCCTAAAAATTAACTGATATTCTTAAAAACAGCTGAAACGATTTGATAAAACTCGGTAGTACTGTTATTTTAATAAGTGAAATAAGACTTAAGAGGTTAACGAGCTCCCGAAACTAACTAGAACTTTGTATGAATTTTACGCGTACGAAGTCGGGACGGTGAGCTAGTGCTAATTAAATCTGATATAAATGCTATTTTAATCGCATATCTAGACGAAATTAGATTTAATAAATCTTTTGTATAATATAAAATAAATATTATAGAATATTTTCAATATAATTATAGAGTGTTTTAGTATGTATTTCTGTAAAAAATATATGTTGGTATTAATGATTTGTTACAGCTATGCAACCACCGGCGATGGAAAACCGAAACGGTTAGTATTAAACATTAAAAAAAAATGTGCGTTCATTATCAAAATTACACGGGTTTGCTTTTTTTGTATAATTATTTCCGCTTGGTATTACAATTTCACTAATAACATTATACTTGCAAATATTTTATCAACCGTCTCAACCGTCAAACCGTGTTTATAAAATATCGATCATCGACTTGTATTAAATTCTAAGTAAATAGTTTATTATCTATTTAAATAAGCTGTTCATTGATAAG
The DNA here is from genome assembly GCF_905147765.1 of Vanessa atalanta. Classification (NCBI taxonomy): domain Eukaryota; kingdom Metazoa; phylum Arthropoda; class Insecta; order Lepidoptera; family Nymphalidae; genus Vanessa; species Vanessa atalanta. The sequence goes on from NC_061877.1 coordinate 4,085,777, forward strand.
CATAAGCCAAAGCCTGAATTGGGTCTTTAAAAAAACAAAAATTGTGAAATTCGATACTTTTTTGAATTGTTTTTTTTTATCGAGTGAAAATTTTAAAGTACAACGTCCTTCGCGTATTCTGATTGGTCGATTCTTAATAGTGACGTGCTTGTGTTTAATTTTTAGTGTTTTAAGTCTTTTCACTGTAAGATGACTTATGACTATTCGACTGCTTACTATTCTTGAGTATATTTATAATATCACTGAGTCTATTGGTGGTAGGGTTTATGTAAACACGTCTAGATAACACTCTCTCATCACATATTGAACCGCCGAACAACAATACTCAGCATTGTTGTGTTCCAGTTTGAAGGCTGAGTGGACTGATATAATAACAGGCACAAGGGACATAACATCTTAGTTCCCAAGTTATGCATTGGCGATGTAATGGTTGATATCTGTTACAGTGCCGATGTCTATGGGCTGAGGTGACCACTTACCATCACTCATTAATATTATATTAGTGAAGACTTCATGTAATAGTAATGCCACTAGAGTTCTAACAATAAACCCGCGATAAGCTCGTGTTTATATAATTAAAGGCGTGAAAATTCAAATATTTATGCAATGAGAGATGAAAAGGTCACGACATACAATGTCACGTGCAAGACAGAATAATTATACCTAATAATACGTTATATATTTACTTGTTTAGGGTATGTTTGGTTTACAACTAAGATATTTGGGCTCTTTAAGCATGTATCGATTGGTGGACGGGCTCTAAGCAAGTCTACCTTGGAAGGTACCACCCACTCATCATATTATATTCTACCGCCAAAGAGTAATACTTAGTGTTATTTTTTCCGATTTGAAGGGTGAGTGAGACAGTGTAACTACAGGCACAAGGGACATAACATCTTAGCTCCCAAGGTTGGTCGCGCATTGGTGTTTTAAGGAATGGTTAATATTTCTTACGGCAATATCTATGGCCGATGGTGACCAATTACTATCAAATCAAATCAAAATACACTTTAGACAAGCACTTTTGAATCGTCATTTAAGTGAAGCTACCAGCGGATCGGAATGTAGATTCTACCGAGAAGAACCGGCAAGAAAGTCAGTAGTTACACTTTTTCAACATTTAAAAATAAATACAATTACATAGCTCGTCCACCTACCTATTTCATAAAATTCAGTAAAATCTTGGTCGTCTTCGTCTACCAAGGAAAAGGTTTGAAGCGTACTCCATTAGGTCGCTTCATATAAATGAGGTACATTCATTATCCGATCCGTCAGCAATCTTTGGTTAAAATTCATTTGTTCCACTGTACCATATCGATTTTTTCAATAATACCCGTATAAAACTTTATCGTTTGTTAACAGTTATCCAAAAGCTAAATATCGTAGCAGGGAAGACTTCAGAAAGTACCCCATTTGGCGCACAAGGTGAGTGTCTTATTATAATAAGAAAGCGTTTAAGCGTTAGTAAGATACTCTTAAATGGAATCTTGAAAGCGTTCAGCATTTCCTTAGTTAGGTCTAATATTCAAATAAATGTTTTGAAACGTTGATGAGTAAATATTAATAATGTTATAATTGTTTGGCTTGTGTTCCGTTCCTTAAACTATAAATAATAACTGATTATAAATTGAGAACCACGTGATTAAAGAATCTGATAAGTTATATCCCATCAAAAACATAAATGTAAAAATGAGAGCCAAGTTAAATATTATGATATATACCTTGGTTGTTGACTTCAACGACAAAAGAAGTGAGATCTAAATTTGTGCCAAGTTAAATAGTCCTTTTTGAAATTTATTTATAACTACATAAAATATAATTTCTTCTTACAACTTGGGATAATATATTGTTGCCTAAGGTCTGACTTGGCTAGTTCTTATATGTTTATAAACACAACTTGTAGTTTGTGTTTAGAATAACAAATTATAACTCAGAACATCTAAGAAGAATGGAGGACAGCTCAGTATTGCTTAGTTAGGATTAACGTACATTAAGAGCTGAGATGGTCCAGTCACTAGAAAACATGAATTTTAACCAGATATTGCGAGTTCATATCTAGACAAGTACCATTGAATATTTGCGTGCTTAATTTGTGTTTATAATTCATTTGTAAAGGCTTAGAACTTACGAAGGCTATAATATAATTCGTATATGAGAACTAGCCAAGTCAGACCTTAGGCAACAATATATTATCCCAAGTTGTAAGAAGAAATTATATTTTATGTAGTTATAAATAAATTTCAAAAAGGACTATTTAACTTGGCACAAATTTAGATCTCACTTCTTTTGTCGTTGAAGTCAACAACCAAGGTATATATCATAATATTTAACTTGGCTCTCATTTTTACATTTATGTTTTTGATGGGATATCACTACTTTTTGTATATAAATTATTAGTAGGTACTTATTAATAACAAAATTAATACCAAATGGTTTTTGTTAAGCTATTCTATTTTCCTACGTTTACGGGGTATAATTGTGTTTTTTTATACGTTCTTATTTTTCTTGTAGGTACCTCTGAAATGTTCGAGTGAATTGCCCATTCAGTGTCCGGATTTTTTTCGCGTTTTCTGTTTATACTTAATTTGGCCAAGTCGGGGCGGTATAACGTGCGCAGACGGTTGTACTCTACAATAGAGCTCTCTTGTGTCTTGATTTGACTTGGACCTAAATTGATAAGATGTACTCTATCTAAGGTTTTAACTCTGGAGAGGCCAACGTAAGCCTGCTCTTTTCTTAATATAGAGGAGCCTATGTCGAAAAGAGCACCGTCAAGGCGAAGGCCTTGTAATTTGTGTATAGTAGTAGAATATGCTAAGCAAATAGAGAATTGTTTCCTTTGAACATATATGTACATTACTTAATATCTGTAACTTGGTTTTGACTTCTAGTTCGCAAATTAAATTATGTTTAAATTGAATTGAAATTTTACGTGCGCTATTGCTGTTGTCGACGTCCCCAATGTACCTTCTCTATTTTTTCATTGGACCCATTCACCAGTGCTTTGCTGACATCAGCATGCTTGCTCGATACTGTTCTTCCAAGCAATAAGGATCCCCGTTTGTAGCGCTAGAGTACAAACTTAAATCATTCCAGTTACGATATACATACTCTACTACAGTCTCACGAAATCTATTTTATTGTTGTATACTAGTATACTCAAACAAAAAATATGCAGTCGAATAGACTAGGCAGCTTCCATCGGAAGGCATTGAAATAATTCTTATGAGCGCGGTTGCCACTCGCTCAGATACGTCCGCGTTAAGGTTTAATTGCAACGCTCCTTTCCCGCTCTTCCGGCGTCGCGTCGCGCGCCGTGTACCGAAATGCCTATTATTATTATTTTTTTAAGTATAATTATTTTGCACCATTGATGTGCGCTAAATGCTAGTTAATAACGTAATAAATACGAAAGTCGGCTATACTCATAAGTACTAAAACGGAAATATTTGGATTTAAAAAACATAAGGGTGGTATTCAACTTGATATATATACATGTCAAAACCTTAAAATCCACATTAAGACCGGCTGTCATAAGTTTTGATTGCTGGTTCTTACATCATTTTTTTTATTACTGTTTTTACAGGAACTAAGTATATAAGTGTTCCTAATAGACCCAATAAAATGAAAAATTATAATAAAATGATAAAAAATTACCAGTTTCAGATTTTTTCCTTTATATTGGCCTAATTATCTACCCGCATGCCAAATTTGAACTTTCTAGGTCACCTGGAAGTAGGATATAGTTTTGATCTATAGGTCAGTCAGTGATAAAAATGACGATTTTTAGACATTAATATCTAAATAACCATTTGAGATGCATTTATGAAATTTGGAACACATATTTATCTCGCGAGTCTCAATATATGAGCCAATTTTGACACATTTACGTCAAATAGTTTTTGAGTTATGAGGAGGTCAAAAGTGGCTCCAAATGGTTCGTGTAATATTACACACGGTGCTGCTCGCCAGTTCTGTTACTAGAACTTGGCTGACACGCTACCGCGTGTCTAGATACGTTGCTTATATATTTTTTACAGATAAAGTTATCATAATATTTGGTTACGAATAAATTTATTTCGATACAAGATTGAGTAAAAAAGGTAATTTTAAATTAAAGTGATTCATTGAAAGATATTGTCTTTAATATTGATAAAGGTTTGTGTTATATAAAAATTAAAACTACTTCAAAATGTGACAAATTAAAAATAATTGTACCTAATTATTTATAGTGATATTCTATAAAAACTCACGACGTGTCTCCATCTTGTAATGTTGTAAATCAACCAACCGTGATAGGCTATTTTGATCCGTGTATCCTTAAAATGTTATAATTATTAAAGACAATGTCGCTTATTACTTTTTGATATATTAGCACGATCATTCCGACGTGAGTTTCGTGTTTGTTCTCACAGAATAAGCTCTGTCTGGTCTTTGTTTTTTATCATACTATTTTTGCAACGAAGTTATTTTACGCGGCTTGCAGTAGAGTAAGTAAACTGGGAGAAATCGTCACGTAAGAACAGGCGATCTTTCCTTCTCTTTCTATATGGTTCTTTATTTAAACTTATTTATGGTTATAGTTTTGATTCACACGGGTTTTTTTTATAAAAAAAATGTCAATGTAATTTAATTATTCTCAAAGGTTGTTAATTTATTCTATTGTGTCTGATATTTAATACAGAATATGTAACGAACGAACGAATAAAGCGAACTTTTTTTACTGGAGGTTTTTTCAGAGTAGAGAAAGTTTTTTTTTTTAAATATTTTTTTCATAGTAATAAAATCACAAAATGGCGGTTTCAGTTTACAAGTCCGTTATTTAGCCAAACATGAAAAAATTATTTACATAGTCTCGTAATCTTGCTCATTAGCAAAGAATAACTTGGAAAAAAAATCTTGTATATATTATTTAATATAATTAGTATAAAGAAATTTGCTTAGAATATAATGTTTTCCTGTTTTGTTTGAAAACAAGCGAAAAATTACATGTTAAAAGAATGTTCTCGTTCGTCGAATATTTTATTTAGTTTAACAATACAAAACGGTCTAATTAAGAAATTATTTCAGATTTCAGGTTACAGGACTACAATAAGGGCGTTTTGAAGGATACCTTTTGTTACACTTCGATGTTTTTATTTATTATTTTAATTAACGTAGTTATACATTAATTAATACAGACGTCATTGTTTACAGTTTAATAATTTATAAAAAGCTGATAATTTAAAAAAAGGAATACATATTAATTATTTATTAAAAGTATTTAATTAGATACTTGTATACAATATACAGAAATTATTGATATTCAAAGAATTTGATCAAGCAGAAAAATAACGTTACAGTACCTTCACACTTTGAAGTATTTGAGGAATATAAAATAAAATAGAAGATACAAATAAAACATATAATTAATTGTCTCATATTGAACATTCCAAATAATAAATAAATAAAAGTTTATAAAATCATTATTTTTAATTAAAACTAGATACAATTATTAGTATTAATTACTGATTTACCGATTTTTATCATATTTTCTTTTTGTTCAACACGATACAGAATATATAAGGCATATCCTGATGACGAGTATTATAAAAAAAGTTTTTTATATATAATTGGGTGAGAGACAACGAACTGACGATTTGCGACATAAATTTAATACTAGTTTTGTTTAAATAAATAAATACATTTACATGATAATGTATTTATTTATTTCACTTTTTGTCACAATAAATTAGTTCTTCATTTATCAAAAAACCTTATATACACGAGTTTTGTTTATAAAAATTAATTATATATCTATCATAGTACAATATAAATAAAACATTATATTATACAGTATTTAAAAAGTATTATATTTCTCTCATAGTATAAAAAAAAAAACTTAGTGATATTAATGACATAAACTATTTTGTTACTGTAATATAGAAGACGCTTAAATAGCTTGCTAATAATTAGACTATTAAAGACATATCGTAATTCAAAGACGATATGATAATAATGTAAATTATTAATCTGTAACAAAATATACATAAATAGTCTAGGATATATATATAAGTATAGACTGAGTTCAATATTTAAGCATGTAATATAAGAGGCTATTAGTTCATATTTTTGTGTTTAAGGTCCAATATAAATCAGTCGGTAGACGTTCAATTATTTTAACAAAGGCAGAATACCTTTTGTTTGCTGGCAACGAACAATCGAGATTTATAAACGACAATTACTACATAATTTTAATTTGGATATATTTCGTTATAAAATTATTTGTACAGCTTAAATAATTTCTTACTGGAAAAAAAAATTATTAGGCTGTATACTTTTGAATCACGAAAAAGGATTAAAAAAAAACAAATGTGGCTACAACACACAACAAACAAAACTGGCTAGTCATTTATGACATTATTTTTTTTTTATTTTATTAAGATTTCCAACAATTATTTTTAGCTTAATAAATTATTCCTTTATAAGTACAATTTATAAATATAAAATTAACAATTATCGCTTTCAAAATAAAATGCTTAATGTCATTTACTTATTACGAACGTATTTATTTTATGTTATGTAAAGATTTGATCACCATATTCGTGATTTATTTTTATTATATAAAAAAAAATTGTGATTTTACATTGATTTCGTTATTTATTTATCATAGCTGCTCTAAAGGGATTTATATTCTGCATCTGTGGTATCGGTAAATTAATGCAGTGGCTTAATGCGCTTATTTTGCCAGAACCTACACGTGGATTCCTGCCTTTTAATCCACAAAACAAATGTTCATCGATAATGTTGTCTTAATTAAATGTTCATCGATTCAATGTAGTGGTAGTTTATTTCGTATATTTTATTCGGATTGGAACTGCGAAGTTTTCTTTTGTATTTTGACGTTCGACTGCACGAGTTTTGTTTGTCTACCGCCATTTTGTTTTTATTGCTTTTATTAGTACTACAATGCTGTTTGAATACTAAAAAGTGAAATGGATGTAGACTAAAAAAACCCGTGATATCGATGTCGGAGGGCGCGCCGAACACCCAATCAGCTTGTGCTCACGATAAGTGAAACTCCGTCAGAGCATCGCTCGTAACAAAACGGCGAAAATATGTAATATATGAAATTTATAAAATAAATATAGTATTTATTTGTAATGTATAAAACTCTCAATATAATTATGCCGTCAGGTTTAACAATGAAAGGGTATTGAATAAAGACCTCCATAACGATGTACTAGTCACTTGAAACGACAAAGAACTATTGGATGTATAAAAACAGATTTAGGTTTGTATTTTATGTTTATAAACAAAGAGTGAATGTATTTTATTTATAAATTAATATATAATTTATTTTTACGTCATAACTATGTAAGGATTGATTTTTAATATATTAACAATCTAATTTCAATTATATGTCAATTTAGTTAAATGCGGACCACTTTCGCTGAATAGTAAAAAAATAATAAAATAGTGTATAAATAAAAAATGTATTTTTTTTTTATTTCTTCCAACCTAATCATAGTCAGACAATATTTAATCTGATTAAAAACTTTAACCCAAAATTTATAAATAACAGAAATCATAGGTGACTGTTTAATTTATAGAACAATTCTTTAGAAATATTTGCTATTTTAGGATATTAAAGCACTTAAAGAACAATGAACATATTAAAACAATGATTGTGATACTTAACTAAATAAAATTATGTATAGAAATGATATTTCATAAGTAAATATAATTATCCAGCAAAAACGATTACAGCACCCTAAAATTCAAATAAATATGTCTACAGTTAATCGCAGTCGGAATTGCAGTCCTCGCTCCACTAAATGGCCCAGTGGCTAGAACGCTTGCATCTTAACCGATGATTTCGGGTTCAAACCCAGGCAGGCACCACTGAAATTTCAAGTGCTTAATTTGTATTTATAATTCATCTCGTGCTCGGCGGTGAAGGAAAACATCGTGAGGAAACCTGCATGTTTCTAATTTCAACGAAATTCTGCCACATGTGTATTCCGCCAACCCGCATTGGAGCAGCGTGGTGGAATATGCTCCAAACCTTCTCCTCAATGGGAGAGGAGGCCTTTATCCCAGCAGTGGGACATTTACGGGCTGCTAATGCTCCACTAAATATCCTTGAAAGTTTACTGACGAGTAACTCTTCTTGGATCATTGCAATATTTATTTTAATTTGAAGTCACGATAATAACTCGTTACTACTATTAAACGTTTAATTATATTTAGTGTAGTAGGTACACGGTTCTAACTCGTGTATGAAAGTGGATTTCTGTTATCCCAAGCTAAATACTCGACGAGTAACACAACACGGGTTTTTATTAAATAACAACAAACTTCTAAAATCTTAACGAACACTTAGCAGGCTTTCCGAATTGGTCACAGATATTTGTAAAAACAACGTGATATCGGTTACTTAAATTCCATAAATAATACAAAAGGAAATTTCAAACCAAGTTCGGTATTGTATTTGTACCAAATGATGCAATAAAAAAATTGCCTTAAGACACTTGCAAATGACAATATTGTATATTAATTTATTATTATATGATTGCAAGTATTTACGAGCATTTATAAGTATTTTAAAAATATGTCATAGTTATATTTAAGAACTGAACAGCAATCAGAAATCACGCTATCTTACATACTCGTATAAAAAGTATCTTAAACTAGTAACTACGAATATAATGACATCAAATTAGAAAGTTCACTAAATGTAAGATTCGGCAATATTTTTGGCTCCAGCTTAATTTGGTGCAACTGCTAAGATCGTTAACTCATATACTATAATATTATTAAATAAAAAGGTTTTTATTTTCCGATTACGTTTGCATTATGCAATATATTGTAACTCAATATAGAAGATATTTAGTCAAATAAAACCTCTTTATTATTCGTCAAGTTGGTATTTATCCAATGAAAGAATATATAATTAAAGCGTTTAATTCACTAGTATGTGATATAGACGGGTTCTATCGACAAGACGTACGTACATGAATCGAATTTGAAGATATCAAGTTAGCTGACGGTCTGTCAAGCATACGGTAATCAACTTAGGTAAGCGCTGCTTACTGTAGTCCCTAGTGTGATATTATTTGATAATCAGTACTAACGACGTTATCATACTAATATTTGTTTACGTATATGTAAGTAAAGTTTAGTTTTGTATGTTTATCTTACAATAGTAATGAAAAGAGTAAATAAACCAGACAAATTAATTAAACTATATAAATACAGATATATAGTATTTTGAAGAAGTTTGATAAAATGTTGTTGCATTCTTCTAGAACATTCAATTCGTATATGAATATATACTTGATAGAAATTATGATAAAAATATATGTTATAATTGATATAAAACCTTAAAACCTCTAATATATAATTAAATATGAATAGGAATTTGTCGTTAACGTTCTATTATTGCTTGTTTTCATTATGTCTTGGAGAGTATTATCGATAAATTCATCTAAAGCCAGCTCCAGACTTCTATACTGGTTCGAATTCACGCATCAATAATCTTGCGTACTCAACGTGAAAAAGGTGTTGCAACGCGAAGAACTGACAATCGTTGATTTTTTAATTCAGGTTAGTTAAATCTGGCAAGTACTGCTTAGTTTTATCCGCTATGTTTCTGATTATAATTTACATTGACCTTGACGAGTAAACAATTGTAAGAAAAACTACAAGTGTCGGATGTAATTTTGCCAGATTACAATCAGATATATAAAATGATATAGGTATACAAAAATACAGAGCAACACGCACCGGAGCAGTTTGGTGGAACAAGCTCCGAACCTACTTTTCAAAAGACATTTACCAACAGTTTAACTTTTCAATTCTATTAGAGTATTTAACGTGTCATCAACAGCGTTACAGTACAAAAAAGTATAAATGTGTGAAAGACAATTATATAAATTTTGCTGTATTACCATAACACACACGTCTGCTAAGTCACTATACAGTATCCTATTATTTCGTGGATTATATATGCGTTTGTAATGGTAGACTAAACCTTGACCGTACTAAAATTTTCATCATCTAGAATAGAACCTGCAAAATATCATGAATTTTCCATTCCATTTAACAAAATTACATAATTCAAAATTGTTTTACAAATTACAAGCAGTTATTACATGACCATATAAGTATACATTTGGAGAGTTTCCAGAGTACTAATAATAGTCAATTTGCTTCCCTACGTTACCCTCGTAAGATACGGAAGTTATGAAGATAGTAATTGGTTCGGCTTGAGGACTATTGTAATTCAAACGAAGTGATAAAGTTTGTTATTTTATCATTTAATGATCTGATAAAATATATATTGCTTTTAAATTACTTTACTAACTAATTACTGACTGCCTCGTTGGTCTAGTGGCTGGCTGATAAGGATGCAGTTCTGAGGTCTTGGGTCCAACCCCAGAACGGGCTAATACAATTTTGTTGTATTTTTCCTGTTTAAAAGCTACTTTCCATTACTATGTATCAAAACGTATGTAAAGCCGTTGGTCCTGGTCTTTCCCCATCGTTTTGGATTGCTGTTAACAAAAAAGAAGGATTAGTGAGTGCACTTGTGTTTGTGCTTACATACAAGCTTTATAAGATCTGCTGCGTAGTTCAATTACGAGGGAAAAAGTCTCGAAAGGAAGACAGCCATCTACTTCCAAAATGTTACGTCCCCGCGGGCCACCGCTTCTACGTTTCGGGTATTAAGAGTACTCAATATATCCTGTAGTGGACGACCCACCCCGAAACCAGTATGGAGCCTCAAAAGTGCTGAACAAGACGGGCAGCGATAATCTTCCTAAAGAGCTTGCCTATTTCATTTAGTTCAGGTTTTAATAGGACCGTATGCTGAAGGCGAGAGAAGAAGCCCCCTTTCAGCAAAAGACCGACGGATTCATTTACGGTGCTGCCCATTGGAAAGACATTTGTCAAACATTTTCGAAGGAAATCTCCAGAGCGTGTTCCTCCTGATGACCTGGAACCTCACCTGGACTCGTCGAGTTCTTCTAGCCCTCAACCGGACGAGGGTTAGCTTTTTTCACCAATTGCAAAAACATGAAATCTATGCAATAAAATAAATACATTTAAAAAATAAACCTGTTTTATTTCTCGCTATTCACAATAAAAGAGAAATACATTAACAATATTAAAAGAGTATTTAATTATTATTATGACTTTAACTTTATCTTTAAATCCTTTTTTTGTTTAATAGTAACTTTGTTAAAGAAAATAAGTATAATACAGTTCACGGTAAAGGACTTCCTCCAGAGATGCAAAATTTTCAAGAGGTTTCTTCAATGTCGACTGCCTATATTATCTGATCGAGGTGTTATTTCTTTCTGTCGCCTGTGGGTCCCCATGATGTCTAGTAGTAGTGTTGCCTTTATATTAAAATCAATAAATACAACGAACAACAACGGACTGTATGTATATATATATATATACCTATATTGATGTTTTTGTTATAGATTCAACATGATATCTGCCTTTTTTGATCAAATCATTTAAATTTATATTTCAAACAACTACTGCTATCGACAAAACCTATAATCCTTTGTTTTATAAAATAACTTCGAACGCTAAAATAATAAAGTGAAATTTTGTATCATGTGGCAAAGTGCCCGGTATGCTGGCAGTATTTCCTTGCGTTTTACTTTATGCAATCGTTGGAAGCGGAAAGTGCCGCACCTCCTCATCATTTTTCTTGTTTCAAATATAAAATAAAGCATATATGGTACTTCATACGTATTTTCAAAAGATAAAGACATTTTATTTTAACATAAGCTGTGTGTATTGCGACTTCTTACAAGTTTTTTCCTTTTAATTTATCTTTAAGATTTATTAATATATTTTAATTTTAGAACACAAGGCTTAAATGTAATGATATAAATTAATGTAATGCCCTCTATTCTTAGCAAATGTAATTCACCATTCATCTACAGATTAGAGGTATACGTATAGTAGTAAAATTTATCCGTCACATGGACCTCACGGTATTTTCATGCACCGCCTAGAACAAAATGAATTATTGAAACAAATCAAGCACTATGATTTTTTTTGGTGGTTTAAATACACGTGTTCCAAAGTATTGTCATATCATCTCTTCTTAAATAATCTATTGAACTAATACATATAATTGTTTTAGCTAACTCTATATTTTTCATGCTTTATTTAGTCTTAAAAAAAACATCTTAACATAGGAAACTAGTATTTAAAAAATATTATATTTTATAACTGCCAGTGCCGGCAATATCAAGATGCTTTACATTATCCACATTACTGCAAAGGATAGTTGTTTAAATATTTTCAATGACCATTGGATGCTGACGTATTAACACGAAGAAAAAGTTTTTTTTTATTGAGTGACTGTGGAATTGTGCTGATATAACGCTATATAAAAGAAAAAATAATCGAAAATAAACTATATTTTTAATAGCCTATTCTTATGGTAGGGTGAAGCGCTTCGTTACGTAACGCGTACGGAGTCAGTCTGAATTCCTTTTCTCTTACGCAAACGGCGCGGTAGGCTGGCTCCTCCTCTCTCACTCTAACCCACAGCGCTAGCCGTATTTCGGATAGTTTCAGTTAACTATCATATCATAACTATTGCACTTCTGTCTGAGATGCACATGTATTTTTTTGCCGTGATTGCTTTAATATGTAAGTACCGTCCATTATGACAACAACTATCAAAATTGTAATGTTCATTACCTTAAATCTATTATAATTACATTGGATTAAATAATAAATGGTGAGTTAACTTAGTAGGCTTACAATTTTGGAGGCAAGCCAGAATATACTTGTCACCTGCAAAAATGAATTATTAGCACAATGTCATAGTAAATGTTTCCTAAACAGCATTAAATAATACTGTTCAGTGCTAGAGCTTCGTGTCTAAGATTTATTATCTATTCATAAGTTTTAAGAGTAAAAAAAAACATAAATTTATAAGCTAACATAAATATTTGTGTAAATTTAAACCAAAAAGTATCTTATAGTCTGTAACACTTGGTGGCAAGAGGTACCGCCGGCTCATCGACTTAGTAGCTAAGTAAATACACTCATATAATACATACTATCTTGATCAAACTTTTGTTTCTGCAAACAGATCAAAGCAGAAGTTTATAACAGATAGCCAATACAATAGCCAATAATTGAGCGGCTCAGATTTTTTATGGTATATGTGACAGACGAACCTTGCGTTCGTATACCATATATACATATACCAAAAAATCTTACTTGATGAAAAGTAAAGTTCCCAAGCATTAGAACAACATTTGTAAGCTAATTAAAGGTTCTATGTAAAATTGTACAGAATGAGAATAAACCCTTATTATTAAGCCGATACATACACACATATTGGAAGGTAAATAATTTCTATCCCTATTAAATACGTTAATAAGGATCCCATGTAAGGGAATCTCATGAGTACTATCACTCAATTAACTATGTTGAGTTGCTCTACTTTAAGAACTTATCAATTCCCAAAAGATTATCCTTCTTATCAGAGTCTGAGCACTTGTTTGTGCGAATCAAACTAATATAGTAGATATGCAAAGTAATATGAGTTGAGGGTTCGTTGAAATTCCTAATTTAACATCTAGTTCATGCTTAGATAATTCGCCATCGAATAAAGCTTGTATTATTGTGTATGGTTTTGAAGGGTTCAGTATAATTACAGGAACGAGAACAGTTGCCTCACGGTTGAAAGAACACTCCGAAATCATCTTACATGAAATTTAGCTTATACGAATTGTTTATTTATTCACAATGCTAAGAGAAGAATAATTAGTCTAGCCTACGGCGTGTTAAATAAAACTGATTTCGGAGTACTGATAAAGTGCACGAGTGCTATGTAAAATATACGCTCTCTTAACTTTTTACTAGATTAATTGCAAAAGATTGCCTTTATTTTGTTTGGATATTTTTAGTATGACTATGTTTGACTATATAATACGTGAACGTAAGAAGGCGAAATTGGGATACTTTGTGTTTGAATGTAATTTTGTCTAATAATTTATAATAGAAACCGACTACATAATCATTATATTTGGATCAGATGTGCAAATCTAAACTTTCCTGAACAGCGAATACGATTACATTACTTTTCGGTGTGGCATCGAAACAACGTAAACATTTTTAAAATTTAACTTACCATTAATCTACTTAGGACACTCGCAGAGGATTTTGTGGCACCTTATTCAAGCGTACAAATATTTTGGAATGCAAAAACTGTTGGTAACCCATATTTCTTCTCGAAAGTGAACTCCTAAAGAGGAGTAGGCTATATTATTAATGCGGATTTTTTTTAACGTGAAACACATCGATGAGCCTTGGTGATAAGATTATTATTTACACATTATGATCCTGAATGAAACGGCTTACTTTTGTGTATATAAGAAATAAAAATATTATAATATAATTAGCTTTCGGTTATTAAGAACGGCGCTATTGTTGCTGCTGCTGCCCTTTACACTAGTATGGATACAAGCATTTATTGTGTTTGTAACGATTAAGAAAATACATACGCAGAGTCAAAATATAACATTTTCATAAAATAATGCTTGCGAGTTTTGTAAGCAAACATTGAAAATTCGGAGTATTCATATTAATTCTGAAACCGTTTAACCCGCGCTCACACGTGTGTATTTTATTCCCGCTAAAAGCTAATCCTACAAAACATTTAAGGGTTAAAAATCACGAATGACATCATAACGCTCGAGCTCCAAGTTAATTCAGTTGGATAACTGCTGGCTCATTAAACAAACCCTGGATTATCAAGTTGGAATTGCGCGACCGAGCGATATGAATACAATGATGTAAAAAGCAATGAGAAACTGCTCCATCCACGGATAATTTCAGTCGCCATAAAAACTTGGGATTTCGTTAAATATATTAGGTCAATGTAAAAGAACATTGTATGTTATTCTTCCGTTTCATCTTTTTTTTTGAGTTTTAACAGATAAAAAATTATTGTCAAAGGACCTCGGATACTGTTATAAAAAAAAATTGATAAGTACACTTTTTTTAAACAATTTTAGGGTTAAATATTTCTTAATATATTTAAAATAATCTTTGATCTACAAATAAAGTCTATAAAAGAATCCACTGGCGACTATTTTGCTGGCTTTACATTGTTCATAGGAAACAGTGTTGGCTTCTATTATGTGGAACATCTACTTTGAGAGACTCTTGGCATTTCTATTTTCCTTCTCGAAACGAAGGTGC
Source organism: Vanessa atalanta (assembly GCF_905147765.1). Lineage (NCBI taxonomy): Eukaryota > Metazoa > Arthropoda > Insecta > Lepidoptera > Nymphalidae > Vanessa > Vanessa atalanta. Next base: position 4,101,011 of record NC_061877.1, read on the forward strand.
TCTTTTAAGTGGATGACACGGTTATCACAGCGATAGATTCTTCTAGGAAATGGTGTATATGGTAGATCGGTACCGGAAAATTAGAGGCCGGGATTTAGTAACTGGCACTGACTAGATATACGATAAAGTTGCTGGTACTCCGTTGAAGTTCATCAAGGACGTAGCCGCCTTGGAATGGTTATCGCTTAACGAATAAGAAGCCGAAGAAGATTTATGTGTCACCGCATATAAGTCGGAATAGCGAGTGCTCTACCTTAGTATCTTCAAATGAATAACCCACTCATAAAATAGTACTGTATGGCCGCTCTAACGAAGGGCTTCTGATCCGGGTAGAGGAGGCGAATTAGCGGTCTTCCCCATAGTTATATCCCAGCCTTTGTAACACAGCCAACTCCGGGCTGTTACTGAAACATTATTTTGAAAGAAAAAACAAATTTGTTTTATAGGCCTGATCCGGTATGTATATAGGAACTCTAGTCTGCACTAGATTTTTATTAGACCAACGATTTGCAGGCAGTTAAATAAAATAAATACGTTTCAGCCCAAATATTGACTTAATTTTATAACATTTTAAAGTTATCGTATATATATTTTTATTAGTATTCTATCGGTACTCCGTTGTACTTTTTCAGTAACTACTAATAAATCAATTTTAGTAAACTTTCCTAGTTATCCCACGGGAAAAGTTACGAACTTGTGAAAATTCCATTGAAATCCGCCAAATAAAAAACGTCCAAATAACTTTGGAGAGGTCATTCCGGTCGTGCCCTATTACTCAATATCGATATTAGAAATTATTTGATTTTGAAAAATAATGAATAAAAGAAAACAAATAACAGGTGACTTTGTGTAAGCCAACGTAACGACATTTAAGTATAAGGCTCATTATAATGCCTACCGATGTGGATATTGTTATACAAAAGTGATAATTATGTGTACAAATCTTACATTACATTACAATGGCGAAAATTTGTATGTATGGATGTTTGTTAATCTTTTACCCAAAAACTAATACTAAACTAATACTGAATGGATTTTAATGACACTTAACAATAATATAGCTGATACATCAGAATAACACATAGGCTATTTATTGAGATATTGTGTGAATGATGACTGAAAATCAACCCCTAAAATGCGATCAAAGCCGCGGGCGAAAACTTGTTTTATATAAATAATTTAGATTACAAAGTATGAAAACAATATTTACATGAAAGTAATTGCTCCGAAAATATTTTATTTGTATTCGTTGTTTCTGAAGCGTCGGACATTTATCAGCCAATTAATGTGAACTTTTGTGTTTAATTAATAAGCTCATTGTAGGTAATAATATTTATGTATTTAAATTAAGTTAAAGTTTATTTAGGTATTATTACTTGTGCTGGCCGTTTTGTGGACGCAGGTCGTTGGTACTATTTTTTTTTAAATACAATGAGGACTCGAGCCGAATTTTAGATTTTGTGCAAGAGATTTATAATTAATAGCAGAATTATTTATTTACATTAGGTAGGCATGCTGGAAAACGCGCTACCTCATCAGAAGCGTTCACTACTATTTGTATCCCCTATAGTTAAAGGGCTTTGGGAACTAAGATGTTTTGTACATTGTGTCTTTAGCTATACTGGTATACTCAAGTCACCATTCAAAGTTGGAGTGTGGCGGTAGATTATATATATATATATATATATAATGCGAGGGTGATATTTACCCAGAGGGGTTTGAACATATCTCTACTACCAAGCAAATGCAAATATTATATTCATATGCATTTTAATAAAACTAGAGTTATAATTAATGATCATAAACTTTATGTAACCATTGTTATCGTATTGAATATTTTTAATTGGGAAACGAAAAATTTCATAGCGTGCTGTGGTATAATGTTGTCCCATAACAAGTATGCAGTAAAGCGTTGACCCTTGATTTGGTCTCGATAAAAACCCTAAATACATCGTCGACTGGTAAGTATAAAATTGGGTCGTATAAATAAATAATTTTACGATTTTACCCCACACAATAAACTTCACTCGCCCTTTGAAGGAGAACCTCTTCCAAAGACCGCTAAATGCCATTGAGGTTATGTAACTGTTTAATTTGAGTATTTAATATAAATATATTGAGCCCTTAAATAAACAGCCTCGTTAATCTAGTGGGCAGTTAATTAGGCCGCAAGTCCTCCTGGGTTCAAACTCTAGGTCAGAGCAATAAAAAAGTTATTAGGGTTTTGCGTTGAGAAATTCTTAGTAGTCTGGAGTATGGAACATCTCAGGGCTTACCAGTTCATATCCAGTCAGGTTTGGCGTCAGATTATGAGAGTGCGTAAATTGAGAGAAAACTTGTGTGTTATAATATGTTCTGCGTATAGATACTCATTTATTGATTTAGATAAAAAAAAATAGGTCGACATATTCTAAGCAATTAACTAGTTGCAAGATTATACCATATAAATAAAATTACGTTTAAAATTACGCTGTTACAAATCAAGTATTGTGTTATTCTATTTAATTTCCTAAAACTATTGTACTTCGTTATATTTTGGTGATTCCCATAAATTCAGTTTAGATGGCAGTCTTAATTTCCGGGTGCATATGTAAATGGTTTGTTTCGACGAGCATTGAAGTACACTCAATTAAATAATAATAAGTACGACCAAAATACGGTTTTGTAACTTTGTTGCCTTTCAAACAGCTGCCAGTTGTCTAAGTCATTGTAGTTAGTAAGTATTAAGAAGAGTCCAGATCCCGAGGTCCAGGTTCTAACCCCAAGGCCGACCGATAATAGTTACTAGGGTTTTCTGACGAAAAATTCTCAGTGACATCCCGGAGTCTGGAAGTTAGAAGTGCGTACACTCCCGCGCCTCGGAAAGAGCATAAAGTCGTTAGTTCTGCGACTGAACTTTCCGGTCGTGTCGGATTTATCATCCGATCGGATAATGAGTTTTTGTTTGCACTCACACTTAAGCGTTATAATATGTCCTGCGTAGTTGCCTGGTCTTCCTTGATATTGGTTAAGGGCCCGAAATCGGTCCGGACGACATCATCATCACAATATTTGATATACTTATAACTCAGTAAGTATGTAGCTTATGTGGCTAACAATTTAAACATAACGATACTAAGTATTGAATATTGGATGTGTGAGGTGGTACCTACCCATACTTATATTAAGCCCCTCCATGCTATTCACGTGATTCATCTTCATCCATTCAACTGCTTAACGATATATTTTTTTAAATATTCAGTGCCGTTTCTTTGATTTTATTTCGTCCAAAATTGACAAACATGACATTTTATTAATTTGGTTAAATATAATTGCTTCTTTAAGTAACTTTAGATACAACAACGTAAGCTCGTAGACATACTATAGGCCTAAAGTTGTTCGGAACTTCATATGCTGTTCACTGTATTTCGAGGACTGCAGGGCAAACACAATCGACATTTCAACAAGTAGATCGCTCGTTTAAGCTATGTGATTAAAAAAACTCCATACATACACACAATACATAAAAAGAAAAAAAGTAAACCTAGTTGTGTGACATTTACAACCCATAACAATGAATTAAATTTGGAAATTGTTAATATTTGGTTTATATTCATGAACCAATGGAATAAAATCGTAAAAATTAAACAAACTTTTCTTAATTTTTTTATTGGATTTTTTTCTTGTCGCGATTCGAACAACTTCTAAGGTTCTGAGGTGTAAGGTTTCTTAGCTACAAGTATAATGCGTCTATTGTATAATTTATCAAAGGCTGCGTCTACCAATAAATAAAAGGGGCTTTCTAAAAATATGAAATTATCAAAGAGTTGAATGATGCGACCAGACTTACGGCTATCAATAATATGTTTATTACATAAATTGTTATTGATTAATGTATATAACAAAATATTGTTGCCCGCGGCTCTGCTCGCGTGACAATTTAAGACCTCTTGATCCTAATATTACTACGATCACAAATGTCATGTTTCTATTAAATAATAGAAATATATTTATTAAAATAAATATTTAACATTCGCCATAGTGATCGGTAGATTTAATTTAGACGTTGTTATATAATTAGTATAATTAGGATATATTAAAAGTATGAAAAAGCAATCATAAAAGTAATAAATTCAATTAAAAGTTATGTTACTTTTAATATCAGATAATGCAATAAAGATGTAAAAATATATTTTATGTAGTAGATAATATATTTACTTACCTATAATAGACAAAAGGCCTCACAATACTATACAATAACATTTCTATAAACATTGTTATTATTAATAGTCGGAGAAGCATTTAATACAAATGTAGTCGTCGCCCAGTGTGTAGCACTGAAATTGATGGTTATTAAGATAATTTATAGTTAAAATATATAAATATAGTTTCCACAATGAAATATATTATTAATGTGTGTGCAGTACACACACACTATCACGTAGAAGCAACGAGGTATACGCATCAACCAAGGGAATAGCGAGCGACGGAGAGATTGGCAACAGAAACTGGAGAATGTTGGCTTGAAAATCAGTAGAACGAAGACTGAATACATGTTCTGCGATTTCGGCGGTCTCTCCGGTCCTGAAGCCATAGCGCTTGATGGCGTAGCCCTTCCAGTCTGCTCCGACTTCCGGTATCTCGGTTCACTCATTCAAGGCGATGGCGAAATAGATCGAACGGTAAAGCACAGGATTAACACAGGGTGGATGAAATGGCGGCAGGTTACGGGAACAATTTGTGACCCCCGTATTCCCCTTAGACTTAAGGGGAAGATCTATAAGACCATGATCAGACCTGCTATTCTATATGGATCAGAGTGTTGGGCTATAAAAGGGATGACTGAAAGACAATTGCATGTGGCGGAGATGAGAATGCTGAGAGCAATGTGTGGTGTTACGCGAATGGATAGAGTAAGCAATGAGTACATAAGAGGAAGTTTGAAAGTGGCACCGGTAACCGAGAAGCTATCTGGAAACCGGCTGTCTTGGTATGGGCATGTTATGCGGAGGAATGAGGACCATGTTGTGAGAAAGGTTTTGAGTATGGATGTGGATGGATATAGAGGTAGGGGACGACCCAAGAAACGATGGATGGATTGTGTGAAAGACGATATGGTTAGAAAGAATGTTACTTGTGAGATGACGTCTGACAGAGAAGTATGGAAGAAGAAGACATGCTGCGCCGACCCCAAGTAAAATTGGGATAAGGGCAGGAGGATGATGGAGAGGGGGCGCGACTACATAAAATAGCGTCAAGCCATTTTTAGTCAAGGAACACGACTCATTTTTGACCTTCAAGATAGATGTCGTAATGATAGACTCGCTTCTAAAACTTCAATAATTGATACACGGCATCTCAAAAAATTATATGATTAAATTAAATTGTTTAATTTCAAATAATTTTATTTCAATGCAATCAACACAAATCTTTTTTTTAAACTAAGGACAGTCGTCGAAAAATATTACCACTGTGAGTGCTATTAACAAACAATCCTATGTTGTAGCAACTGAAGTGTTTATTTCTATTTTTATCTACAGAGAGGGTGGTTTTCGTAAGTGATTGCTTGTTTTGGGAAATCTACCGGCAACTGTGTTTGGGGAGTTGATATTTCGTGTGATTGTGTAAATATTGCAATGCTGGAATTCGTTTTACGTCCCTTGAATTTTGTACTTGGATTTGGACATTTATAACGTTTGTAAGTCATGAACAATCGCGTCATCGTAAATATTATTTAATTAAACTATGTGTTTAGGATATTATGAAAAACCGAAGACGAAACAATCTGATATATTTGCATTTATGACACAGAGGACGGCAACATCGAAATATGGTGAAAAGTTAAATAGTAACTCGTATATTCCCTTGTTGGTAGGGTTTTGTTCTACCGTCTGAGTAGGTACAACTCACAGCTATTCTACCGTTAAATAGCAACACTTATTAGTATTCTTGTGTTCCGGTTGGAGGGTGAATTAGCCAGTGTACCAGGTATAAGACAAAACAAGACAAAATATCTTCGTCTCTAGGTTAGTGGCGCATTAACGATGTGAGAAATAGATAACATTTTTACAGCGCTAATGTTTATGAGCGATGATAACCACTTTATTGTCTCGTCCGGATATAAATGATATAAAAAAATTACAGGTCGTAATTCGACCGAAGTTTACGTGTTCAAACGACAAGAGCCACCAATGCTCTATTTGTGCTTAAAATTCAGCTCGAGCTCAGCAGTGAGGTTATATTTGTCAGATAAATTGTATATCCACCAAACCGCATAAATAAGTACGGTGGAATAAGCTCCAAACGTATTCCTCAAGAGAATTTGAGCCCTAAGCCAAGCAATGATACATGTAGGTACATACTGTGATTTATTTCACTTCTAAGATTATAATTTGCGAGATAAATACATTCGTTATAAAACTATTTGTCTCATCTAAAAATGTATTTATGGATCGGAATGCTTACGAAATGTGTCGAGTGGCAAACTGTTGACGGAGATCAAAGAATCAAGTGTTACGATCTGATATCGATGTTAATAAGTCAATAAAACGTCGTTCGAGTGGAAGCAATCTCTTTTTATAGGTCCCGAGAGGACAGCTATTGGAATCCAGCCCTTGATAGTATCTACCTAGCCTATACGAGTACTAATTTAATTTCAGTTTCTTGTATTTTAACTTTAAGTTGATTAGGTATTTATATCAGTTCTTTTTTTATTATTATTGAATAATCCTTTATTATTGTTCACTTATGTATATGTCTAATAAGAAATTCTCATTCATATTTTCATTCCGTTCATTTGACTCACCGGTTTTGGCTTTGTGTCGTATCTCAGATGGTTATTTTATTTTTTTATTAAATAGACTAAATACACTTTATTAATATTGAAGTTTTAACTATGTAAAAATAAAAATCAAAAATGGTGACTGTATAACTTAAGTATGTTAAGAGTGGAAGCTGTGCAAATAATAACATTCATTATTATATTGAGTAATTTAAGAATAAATATGAGTTTACTTTGTGATAGCGCATCGTGTACGGCCGCCGTGTCCGCAATTATATAATAGCACCTACAAGCAATACGTAGTGATATCGTGTTTCATAGACAAGATAGATTTGGTGGCGTATTGATAATATAAGCAATGGTTAATATTATTTACACTGGCATACCATTAGGGGTTTTATTACCACTTGCCGGTCTGCCTAGATTTTAATAAAATATAAATGTTGTTATTATTGAATAAGAGCCGATATGGCCCAGTGGTTAGAACGTGTAGTGCATTTTAACCGATGATTGCGGGTACAAACCCAGGCAAGCACTATTTTATTTTCAAGTGCTAAATTTGTGTTTATAATTCATCTCGTGCGCGGCGGTGAAGGAATACATCGTGAGGAAACCTGCATGTGTTTAATTTCAATGAAATTCTGCCAAATGCGTATTGGAGCGGCGTGGAGGAATATGCTCCAACCCGTTTCCTCTAAGGGAAAGCAGGCCTTAACCAGCAGTGGGAAATTTACAGGCTGTTAATGATGTTATTATTGAATTGTATTAAGAAGGTGAATAGTGGAAGTTGTGGCAAATATTAATGATTTGTTTATCGGGTGACTCGGTCATAGATATTTGATACGATTCATCAGAACTTGCCCTTGTACATCATATATATTGTAGCACCATACCGTAAAGAGAACATTGACTCGAAGCTCTATCGATATTTTCTTATTCAATAAATTACTGGTTTGATCGAAAGGGTTACGAAGGTACAAGCAAAAGTTATTATACATATAGTATTGCAGATATATCTATCATATTTAGTAAGTCAATATATTCGTTTTTCATATACACTGCTAGGCTAAGGCTTCCCCTGTTTTGAGGAGAAGGAATTGGATTTTATTCCATTACGCTGCTCTAATGCGGACTGGTGGATACAGAAGTTGCAGTTGAAATTAGACACATGGAAATTCAGTATTTCTTGACTGGGCTAGAACCCGAAATTATCGGTTAAGGCACGTATTCAAACCACTGAGCCATCTCGGCTTTTATAGATTACTCACATTAAATAATTTCAAGAAGGTAACGACGAATGTAGTTGTGGTTTACTTGTTAAAAAGTATTTAAAAAAATATTAAAATAACTTACTTATTTTAAACGATTTTTGAATATAAATATTGCATTTCGACTCGGTAGTCTTACAAATATTATGAATTAATAATGTATTATAAATAATATTTTATCTTTATTAGCTTTATGCAACGTTAGAAAACAGCCGTACCGCCAATTTCCTTCGCAACTATGTAAACATACTCGTCATGAGCTATGCTCCAAAAACTATGCAACATATAAAGTTTGTAGCTTGTATCCGTGCTGAAACGAACAAACTAAAAACAATTTACGGATATTTCATATCAATCGATTTAATAGATTTTGTTTGTTTTCAAAACAGGGAATAAAAATACGTTAACGAAGAATTATTACCTCTTTATAATATCACTAGTGTTTTAGACTTATGGTAGTAAGTGTAAAATATATTATATTTAATGACGAGTTTGATCAATAATGCTTAACTATAACTAAACATATTTAAGTACGTTAACTAATAATGTCACTTGAAACGGCTAAATAAAATTACATATTAATTAAGAAAAAAAGATATATTTCAACATTTTTCTGCTATCGCTACATACAATTATTGAGGTATTGACAATTTTTCTCATTGTAGGTAGAAAGTTTTACTATTAAAATGTTGTATAATTCGTAGAACTCAATTCTTATTTAAAAATATACGTAAAAAGTAGAAAATACTTCTAAAATGGAACATAAAAAGGATTGAAAGTTATGAAATATAAACCCTAATGAAATAAGTTTCTAAAATATTGTCTCGTTTTTCTATAAATAAATATAAAAAAAAATATGCTTAAATTGAGTAAAATACTTTCGATATTTTTATGCAAACACGTAAGAGGACCAAAATTTCACAGGCATTTTTTTCGATATAGTCGAATAAAGGTTCTACGAAATTATTGGAATGGAATAACGCGTACGAGGAATATTTATAACTGTTTCCGTTGTAAAAATATACAGAGTCAATTTTGATAGCAGTTGGTAAATATTTTTATTTAATTTTTATAAAATATATTTAAATGCAATACCATCAACGAAATATCATACATTAGAGTGCTTTGATGTATTATTATCAGATCGAATCAAACTTATACTTCTAATTTGTAACATTTCGCTTTGTATTCGCTTTTATTGCTTCATTTTAATGTTTCGCGCGCAACACCTGACTTGTGTTAAATCTGTGGCCAAAATACTACAACGGAACAACGAATGATACTTTATGCTTGCACAACTGTTAGATACTATAATAACTAGCTATATGCTCAGTATATGTTGCAGTGCTTCTAATTTTCTTGTAAACTGCCATTTAATACTCGCATTGGATGACATCGAGGATAGTCGAATATCTTCTCAATAAAAAAATACTCATATGTGCCAACATTCACGATGATCGGGTATGTTGTTGAACTATATGAATCTCAAACAGATGTACCAACATCCGTTTTTATTAAACGACTTGACTTGTTTATTCAAATTTGTTAATTTGTATTTAACCCCTTCGTGTCGAATAACCGAATTATTCATCTAATATCTGGCCCACACCTTAGTATTTATGACAATACAATTAAATATACTAAATGTGATTGTAAATCCAAGATGGCTCCCGTCACAAAATGATGGTCTGCATATATTTTCGTAACCTCTATAATACGGATATCAAATAAAAGGGTTTGACTACTAGAATGCAGTACACCAATAAAAAATAGTAATCTTCGTTTTCATTTAAAATTCGTTTCAATCTGCTTAATATGGGTAATGGACATCAAATGAAAAAGCTTCACAGGTAGAAAAAAACTGTATAGCAGATCATAAAGTTTAGACAGTATACATTAAAATTGTGTACACATTGTGTATAGGTACCACTCACTCATCATATATTTTTCCGCCCAGCAGCAATACTTAGTATTATTGTGTTGGACAGGCACAAGGGACATAACATCTTAGTTCCCAAGGTTGGTGGTGTATTGTTGATTTTAGGTATGTTTAATATTTCCTACAGCTCTAATGTCTATGGGCAGTGATGACCGCTTTCTCTTCGAGACTTGGACACATCTTGTATTGAAGATGCTATAAAATAAAATAAAAACAAATAAATTATCAAAGTTGCTTTAATAAAAATAATTACATTAATGTTTTTAAATTTGTTTAAAATAATTTTATTAAATTTGGCACAAAAAATATTCCAGCTAGACTCTCAGCGTCGGTTACTTGGGTAATTGACCTAACAAATACTTTAAATTGTAAAAATATATCTTATCGAAAATTAATACTTAGCGCCACTGACAATATTATGATTTTATAATTAGTAATTTGAAAATCCGTACGTCAGCTCGGTGAAAACTTAGATGCACTTTGGACTCGTTAAAACAAAAAACGGCACTTCACCAGATTTCCAGGAAAACTTGGATACACTGAGTCAGGAAACTGTAACCACACTGTTTCACACTAAAAATAACAGTGATAATCGACCAGTATGCATACTGGAAGTTCTGCTAACAGTATATGACGATTTCAACTGCGGAGAATCGAAGAATGAAGAAATAATAAACACGACAATGACTTTCGGAATTGTAAACTAATGCATCCAAACAAAAAAAAGAATCAAAGACTCAAAAAAATTTAGGTCGGTAGTACACATGCTGTACAAACGCCTACATAACTTCAACACTCTATGATTAAGATTAGCAAAGTAAAAAATGGAGACAACTCACCGATATATGTATTCAGTATACATCAAATATGAAGTTCGATTTCGATGTTAAATCGATGGTAGAAAAATTAAAAAAGAATAGCACGGAAGATCCCGAAATCTTGGAAGGCCTTCCGAGCGCGCTTCCCAAATCTACTAAACCGATGTACCGTCAGTTCGGATCGACTTTCTACGAGACGGCGTATTCACAACCTATTCACCCTTAAGCCATACTGTTTCCAGCAAGTTTAATTATGAGATGACCAAAAGAAGGATGTTGCCCAATTTGTTTTGGGCTTCAACTGTCCGCAAAATGCAAGGGAGCATTGTAGACCACGCTTTTACGTATTCAGGCTAAAAATATTCTGAAAGTACAAGCTCATGTAGGAGATAACCGAGTAAAGTCTTTGAAAGAATTATGACACAATATTGAGGACTTGAACTATATATATGATTTGCACCAAATTACTTTGTAGCTTTCAGTACATTATCAACATTATTATAATAATAATTCTTTTTAATAATTTTTTTTAACTTCATTTTTTTTTATTACACAAATGTTTACGATACATGGCCTAATCCCAAAAACGTGTATTACCCTATTTATTAACGTCTATCTAAGGAATAAGACAGAAGGCCAGTGAGTGAAGCCAATTTTTTTTATTTGTATGCGTGACTGCAGAATAAGTTAAAATTATCAGTGTGTGCGTAAAAATTTACTGATGAAACAGGCTTATATTTTATTGATGTTTAAATGTACAGTGTATGTTGATGCAATTAAAAAAATATTTTTAAAATTTTGTCTCATACCTAGTATAAGACCCTTTGATTTTATTATTTGTCAAATTCGGTCATTGTGTTGTTTTTACTTTGCGTTTGCGATACGAATTTGGCGGTAATTATCACAATGCTCAAGTCTTCCTTGGAAGCCTGAAAAAATTGAAGCATTCATAAAATATTTTTTTCAGGAAATAATATGAATTTTAATCAATTAATTCTTTTGAACACGAGATTTTATAAGGCCCAGTATATTTGTTACAGTACCGAGTTTATTTATATTCGAATCGCCTATATAAAATATATCAGAAAATGTCACAGGAAAGGATTTTGAGGTATAAACTACATGTTGATTCCCGTTAAAAACAAATACACATTACTTATTTGTTAAAATTGTTTAAATATGTGTTTAATATGTTTTTCTACGAGAAATGTATATTTCTCGTGGGAAAACGTAAATCATTTATTTTAATTACATAAATTTATGTATATATTTTGCGTGTCTGAATAATCACCAATCAGTAAAATTATTTTCGTCTCTTATTTCAACCTTTATTAAAAGTATACAAGTATACCTCGCCTTATCCTCTGGTGTAAGAAGGGCTGGTTAATTTTTTGCCCAGAGGATTTCCAACCATATGTCATAGTGGATGTTTTTCAAGGCCTTTGAAAAGTCTAGGAGAGCTGTTATAATATTTTTTAAATGTTATCAATAAAATAAAACGTAATACCCTTTTTTAGATTGAGTTTTGTGTTTTGTGTCACGAGGACACAGATTAGTTCGTTGATGTCACTTGCGAATTCTTTCCATCCTATCCTTCGGATCTGAGATGTCAGTATGTTAAAATGATGATAGTTTGTATTGGTATGTAGATTGAAGTTTTTTAAGAGGACAGTGCGCCTTCGACCTACACTTATAAACTATCTTAGTGCTATAATGTAAAGAAAGTCTCTTCGAAATTGTGACATTGTCTTATTGGTTACGATCTATGTTGGTAGTTGGTCAGTTAAGACGAAGTTCAGATAGTTCCGACGTTGCCTAACGTATGTTATATACTAAAATCTTATCCACAATGCTCTGTACCAATTATTTGTAAATAATTACGTGAACGTTGACACCAGGTCTTTATGACTCGAGATAGTTTAAGTGAATTTCTAGAAGGTTTAAATTAGTTGCGAATTTTCAATGATTTTATTTTTAAATAAATTCTAGTTCTTCAATTGTCAGGTTCCATGACAAATGCAAATTCAACTTTAGAATCGTAATATTCATAAATCTGCTCTTTTCTGGAAATACCTCAAAAACTAATAGGACTCATTAATCTTATGTTACAAAAGAGGGATCACCCAAAGTTCTTATGACTATAATAGTATAAAAAGTGTCTTTAGTTTCCTCATCCATAATTGGGGGAGTACTGTAATTTTCAGATATATCACGTATGGGTCGGGCCATATGGTAATCTGGTTCTAAATTACTGTTGTTGTAATCGTTGCCTTAAAGCCGAGATACCCAGTGGTTAGGACACGTGCAACACTGCAAGCACCACTGAATTTTCATGTGTTTAATTTGTGTTTATAATTCATCTCGTGCTCGACGGTGAAGGAAAACATCGTGAGGAAACCTACATGTGTCTAATTTCAACGAAATTCTGCCACATGTGTATATCCACCAACCTGCATTGGAGCAGCGTGGTGAAATTTGCTTCAAACCTTCTCCTCAAAGGGAGAGGAGGCCTTAGCCCAGCAGTGGAAAATTTACAGGCTGTCAATGTTAATCGATTGCGTAGGTAATCAAGATTATTAATATATCTAAATTATATAAATAAACACAAATCCGAAGATTCCAAAGCGCACTTACTTATTATTATGTCGACGTTACCCATGTTCGGATAAATTATCTTCATTTTCTACGTCAGACGATGGATTTTGGTCTATTTCGCTTAAATTTGGCTTTTTGCTCCCAATATTCACCGAGGATGCTTTTGTACCGACATTTTTTTCAAATGTTGATGTATTAACAAAATAAAATATAAATAAGCTCTAATTACGTAAAAAAAAAACACGTTACAAAAATATCACTCCTTCAGTGACTGTGCGTCATATTTACCTGTTATGAGTTCATACATGTATTTCTCTGTACAGACAGTGACGTACTGTAGGCATGAACGCGACAAGTTGAGGAGGGTCATGTCTTCAGCTACCCAAATAATATTAAAAACAAAAGAAATAGGAACGTAGACATCGCGACGGGTCAATATGACCTACCGTCATTGGCGCCGGGTTTTTCAGTTTCATGACCGAAGAAAAAAAAATCCACATTTTTTTATATGGATTAATTTACGATTGCCATAAGATATATCGATTTTCGTTTTGCATACAAAGGCTATAATTTATAATAATAATCGGGTAAAAAATAGGCATATTTAAGGGTGTGATTTAAAATTGCATGAATTGCATCAAGTTCAATATTATAAATGAACGTATCACCTTCCTTTTATCATGTCATAGCTCTTGAAGCGCGATTGCTATATTGACATTATCGGCCATCTCCAGGCGAATATTGATAACCTAGTTAAGCGCTGTAATTAATCGAGGAGGCGATATAATTTGTCTTCGTCGAAGCAAATAGCTAATTCCCACACATTTGAAACACAATGGGCGGGCGGGCCTTATTGATTACCAACCATTGTTCATTTTCGAGCGTCCTAAATGATACCCTTGACACTATTTGCACGATAACTGCCACAGTTTATGTATAAATAAACCATTGATTGTCATTCAAAGTATTTATCTATAAGCTGATGTGCTGCCGATGTTATTGGAATGATAAGATCCTTTATGGATACGTCAGTAATGGGGGTTGAACGTATGTTTATTGGATATTGGACTTTATTTAAAACGAATTAAGATTAGTTCTGAGTTGTGATGCAATAACTGCCCGAAACCTGTAGAGTCTTATTGCTTCTGAACACGAAATAATTTCGTTAAATAACATTTGATTTTGATCGTTTGGTAATAAAATCTTAATAATTATGAAATAAATCATGTGAAAATCGTCGTATTATAGTGACATTTACAATAAAAGTTCAAAAGGAAAAAAAACAGCATCTAAAGTGCTCTGCACATTATTATAAGATATTATAACATATTTTTATTTAGAAATACCCAATTGGGTTCAACGATATTCAACGTACACTAACAAACTATGCGTGAATGAATGTAAATTGTAGTTAACAAGGTTGCACGAAAACTAGTGCACTCTTTACTCCCTCACTCTTATTTCGAGTGTGGAGGTTCCAAGCCGACAGCGCTTCATATTACAGGTGGTCTGCTCATATATTCACTTTAAAAAACTTAGATAAAATATGAACTCACTCAATAATGACTGTAATACTTTCTTATTTCAGTCTATAACTGATAATTTTATGAAACATAAATAAATAAGGGTTTGTTTTATTTATAAGCCGGAAACGAAAAAGAAAACTATTTTGAGTTACATGACCAATACTTAAAGTATGTTTACAACGATTTATCTCAATCGCATATGTGGAACTGGTTTAAAATACTATATCATAAACGAAAGTAGCTCTGTCTATTACCTCTCACGCTTGATTCGTTCAACCGATTTGGTTGAAATTTGTTATGGAGATAATTTGAGTCCAGGGAAAGAACACAGGCTACTTTTTTAATTGTGAAAATGTGGTTGACTGTTTGTGTTCCATAAGTAAAGTTTTATAAATTTCGCTCGGGCAAAGCCGCTAGCTTTAGCTAGTTTATAATAATCTTTTAAAATATTGTAATTTAAGCACGGCTGGACAGCAATCAGTTTGGATTTATAAATCTATCAATGTCACCAATGGTTAGTTTACGGGTATTAAGCGAAAATTAAAAAAAAAACTAAATGAAATTTATTTTGTAATATAAATAGAAAATATAAATCAAAATAAATTATGCGCAGCCATATAAACTAGCTACACTAACGAAACGAAATCAACTTGTGTAGTACGAGCCTTTTACGTCAAGTTGGTAGTTTTTAATATAGTTTTAATAATATCTTCAACGAATATTTCTGTAATAAATAAATAGCTCGTTGTGTCGCTTTAATTGTTCTGTTACGAATTTGAATGTTTAATCAGTGAGTACTTCTAAGCGGCTATTGTTTTGTGATTGATTAGAACTGGTTAGCTTCGACCTATAAGCTTGCGGAACATTCATTTATCATTTCTATATCTGTGAGGGAGGCTAATCATAAACGTCAAAATTGGCCAAACAATAGTTTTTATCAGGGTGTGTACGACAGTACAACGATATATATTAATATTAAAAATTCTAAAGTATCTCTCGCTATCTGTTGCTCAGAAAACGAATTTGATAAAATTTGGAATTAGTAAGTTTGAACTCCGAGGAAGAACATAAGACATTTTTAATGTCTAATACCTGATGACCAACCTCTAAAACGTAGACGAAGCAGCGGGCGACGATTGGTAATCTATATAAGCGAAATACCACGGGATCTCCAAAGCTTTACGTCCTATAGACTTGAAATTTCAGTTATTTCTTTATGTGACGTAGACTCTTGCTAAGAACGGATTTTTGGAAATTTTAACTTCAAGGGAACATTGTATGATTTTTACCCTTAAAAAGTCGGTATAAGTAGCTAGTTATACTATAAATGTAGCCTTATAATTTAATCTTCGTTGTTAAAGCTCCGTCATGGTACAGTGGTTATGCGCCAAAATTGTACCAAGCTCTAAACTGATACTTTTGGAAAATAAGATTTACTAACTTAACTTTAAGTCTCATTTTCCAAATGTACTACTTTGTGACTTTAGCTGTTCTTCTTTTCCTCTAACGATATAATAATTAGAGAAAAATGAGCAAAATTTATCATTGTGCCAATCGGCGCAGTTACAGCCCCATATTCTATTATATTTAAGCCAATGTTTACACGTATTACGCAAAACAATAACGACATCTAATGCGTATTATAAATACAATTATTATGTATTATGACTATTATAGACTAATAAATATTCCAAAAGCAATTAATTTTCCATATCATTATGAATAAATACACTATTGTTTTATATTATGATATATGCTTTTTCATACGTCAATTTTATTGTAAATAATTAATAATTTGGTATGTTAATACCAACGCAATAGGGGCAGAGAATCGAGGGTTGTAGATTTGTATCCATAAAAAAATATATAAGTTTTTATTTTATTTGCAGACAAAACTACTAGCATTTTAAGAGAGTTTCTTCGCAAACGTTGATTGTGAATACAACAATGTCTTATTAATCAACTGTCTTTGTACTTTAAGTAATTAAAAAAATATAATATTTTAACAAGTAACGCTTCTGGACTCTTCCTCGTATGTTAAAAGGTTTGTAATTTGTTTATTGCTTTCTTTTAAAAGTTTATTTATTAAATTTAATAAAAGGCGAGAATTGGTAAGTCATATACTTACTAGGGGAGGTGTTTGTTGTTCGGTACCCCAGACATGTTTTTAAAATTTAATGACTATCGATTGAATAATTAAGACGTAAAACAAAACAAAATTAGTTGTGATGCTTAGATAACATAACTATAAATGATAGAGACACTTTTTTCTATAAATATTGGGGACCGGCCGTGGTAAAGCGGTTCACAAGGACCAACGATTAATCATACTAATCAAAAAGGGGTACGTTTTGTTTCTTTATATGATGTTTTTTTTGGGAATCACGTAAAAATAATCTGATTGATATGTGACTTCATATTATTTTAGCTTATACTCAAAAGACAATTAATATAGTTTTTTTCTAAAGCTTCATCAAAAGTATAACACCTCGCCTTATTACCGCCAATGGTGACAGGAGGGCTGGTTCGTTTTTAGCCCAGAGGATCGGAATTGCGATTCAACGGGGAAATGCTGCTAGCATTCTTGCCACCAGTCCACGCGGTCAAGATTTATACAGTAACTATTTTTAATTTTTAAATAAAAAAAAAGTTAATAGGTTATATTTAATACGTACGTAACGTACATTAGAAAACATGATATTCACTCGGATTTTAATCCGCAATAGTCAAATAAGTTTGACGTGTATCATCCACTGAGCCATCTAACTTGTAGATTATAACATTATCACATATTTATGTGATAGTAATTTAAAGTCGATATGGCAAAATCTACGTAATACCAACAGACGAAAAATATTATTATCTTTTATTGAAATCCCCGTATAATTTTGTGAAGTAGAATGTTTTATCAAATTTTACAAAGTTTAAATGCTCTCGTATTGACTTACACAGTCTCCTGACGAAGTTTTCCAGATATTAAAGTCATTGTGAAGATTTTACTCGCGTTTAAAATTCATCTTGGTATTGTATCAATCCACACGTTTGCATAATTCCGTATTATGTATTCCACGTCTTTAGGCAAAATCATCGGATCCCTAAAGTCGAATGGCGTGAAAATCTATATTTTGAATATGCGGTTTCTGTATTACATTTAAATAATTTTAAATAAGTTACTTTCTTAAGGTTGGCAGTAGAGCTTTACATCTTTTTGCTTAGTGGCTAGCCTCTAAGGCCGCGAATGCCAAGTTTCTATATTCAACTAAGGGTTGACCAAAGAGTTTTCACATTATTCGATATAACATAGAAAAAACTAGCTGATATGTTGGGACATCCGATTGAAACGAAGTTACATTAGCAGCCTGTAAATTTCCCACTGCTGCGCTAAGGCCTCCTCTCCCTTTGAGGAGAAGGTTTGGAGCATATTCCATCACGCTGCTCCAATGCGGGTTGGTGGAAAACGAAACGTAGTTGCTTTCGCTATATATTAAGTATTAAACAAAAGACACAATAAATATAAAATAAAATAATATTATAATATTAAACCTCATATAATAGAAATACCAGGAGACACAGAGAAAGAGAGGGATAGATAGCTTTGTTGCAAAACACTTTTTCCTTACGTGACGTTTTCTGTCATTTCATTCTACCGTAAGCCGTGTAAAATAATTGCATTCCATTAATAGAATATGCACAGCTATTTCTACCCCTAAAGGGCTGAAATACACACCAATATGGTATACAAAGAGGTCTTACATTAACGTAATATTTTAAGTAAATTTGTAAATATATTCATATTCTACGCGAGTAAAGCCGCGGGTAACAGCTAGTATAATATACTTTACCTTTAAATTTTAACGTATTTTTGAATTGTTAGAACATTTCTGAATATTTTTTATCAATCCTGTTGTATATAAATTGTGACCATACAATAAAAATTATGTAATCATATTTAACAGTTAATAGATAAATTTACAGAGTTAATAGTTATACAATAAACCAACACAATGGTGAGGTGCTTATAAGTTTTTTTACCGATTTTATTATACGACTAAATTACGTACAATTTCTTAGTATCCACATATTTTCACGCGTGACATTCATTTGTATGATGTATGGAGCTTCTATATGCAAATTATGTTATGAATATTAATTTACCAAAGCCTATGAAACTCTTACATCATTGCTTATCAGTCACACACACACATGCCATAATTATAATGTTTTAAAATTACAGTTGAGGAAATTCGATATTTAAACGAAAAGCTATGGATAGCCGAGTAAAAATACTTAATATTGTTGTGTTCCGTTTTGAAGTGTGAGGGAGGGCTAGTGTAACTACAGACACAAAACTAAATAAATATTGGACAACATCACATACATTACTCTGATCCCAATGTAAGTAGCTAAGGCACTTGTGTTATGGAAACGATGGTACCAGAAACACCCAGACCGAAGACAACATCGAAAATTAATGAACTTTTTCTACATCGACTCGGTCGGGAATCGAACCCGGAACCTCGGAGTAGCGTACCCATAAAACCGGAGTACTCACTACTCGACCACGGAGTTCGGCACAAGGGACATAACGACTTAGTTCTAAGTTTTTGGCGCAATGGCTATGTATGGAATGGTTAATATTTCTTACAACACCAATGTCTATGAGTCGTGGTAACCATTACCCATTAGATGGTTGATTTGCCCGACCGCCTACCTGTAAAAAAATACTATCGAATAAATAGATTGGAATCAAACCAATATAAATAAGTATCATAGGATGGCTTAGCCTATATGATAGTCGATGTTATTAAAGGCTTCACGACGCCAATGTCTCCAAGGTGGCCCGTTTGCCCATCTGCCTACCAATGTTTTATAAAACAAAAGTTAAATGTAATTATGTGACTGAATAATCCTGTTACTATAAAATCGTACAAAGTTCATGTGGGTTGCGTGATAAAGACCCAGATAATTGAAGATGCATTATTTGATGCAAAGCCGGAACAAATATGGCCATTTGTTTGAAAATTAACTGGTTCGCTCAAAAATAACAAAATGCTGAAGAAAGTTGATTGAAGAAAATCTCATATTTTTAACGTATTAGTTCTTATTGGTCGAATCTTTGACAGTAAATGTGCTCGCAAATTCAAGTGTCATAAATCAAGTCATAATAAACGACTATCACTTTAGGATTGTTTCACTTTGGCGAAATAGATGCGAACATGTGGTAATCCACAATCACTCGAGTCATTCCCTAACGGGAGTGACTCGAGTGATGGCTTTTATTAATTCTATACATAATATTGGTATGTACTTCTTTTTGTATTGTAGAAGACCACTTAGACATCATTTTGAAAAATATACTTTTAAGAGGGCCTTGGATGGCCTTTGTCAACGGTAACCAAATACTCAGGATATATTATAGTGCACCAGAGCATGCGCAAACGCAAGTACATTCCCTCAATCGCATAACCCAATTGGTCAGCCATTTGAAGTGACTAAAGATATATTAACGACACAAACGACTTTATGTGCTTTCCGAGGCAAAATATATAACATATTTTTAATTACTGTCTGAGTTCTTTGACTAGTCATAAAGAGGCTGTTTTTTTATCGTGCCGTTAATTTGGATATATTTCAACTACGATATGTTGAAATATGTGTCGGTGACCATGCCATACAATCATGATTTGGACATTTACTAATTTCAATTAGGTCTTTGAAAAGTGCTTAAGTTTTCACGGCTTAAAATATTTTTCAATGTCTACTAAGACAGGAAAACACAGTTCAATTCAATCATTAAAAAAATTAAATAATAAAAAAAAATGCTTAAGTATTTAATAAATTTATCAATCTATATCACTAATGTTTTCTTAACAATAAGGAGGTTTTACGTAACTCTTCAGAGTTTGTTGCCATAATATTTATTATCTGTAAATATTACACAGTATAATAGATAATATCATATTATTACATACGAATAATCTGATACACATTACGGTAAATTACAGGTTTACCTATTTCTTTAAGATAGCTATAAGCTTTTTCCCGGCAAATGCGATGATGCCGTTCCATTACGCATCAGTTACGATTCGTTCCGAGTCACGCGATGTCGGCATTATCGAAACTGAACATGTTGTTTTCTATTTACAACTTTTTGTTCGACTGTAAGTGGAAATAACGTAAAGACTATGATTGGCTCGTTTTGTCCAAAGATAAAAAAATTATGAGACGTTTGGATTTTTCTTTCTTATTAATTTATTAGTACATTGCGTAGTTGACTTTGTTAATAGTAACATATGTATATTGCATCGCAAAGCAGCATATCTGTATTATTATAAAGGTTCAATGATCCTGAGTAATTTATATGCCCATGGGACGTTATAAATTCGGCCCTACTGTTGACAGCACATGTGTCATATGTTCACTAATAGCTGTATTAATTACAATTAATTTACATTATGATAACTCCTGATAAATCTCAAAAAATCTTTTATAGAATCAAATTCAACATGGTACCAATAATTTCTGATAAAAAAATTCATATTAAAACCACGCAGGAATCTTGTATAAGGAATTCCGCAACGGCATTATCATATAATTCACGTCCGTGATCTAATAACGCGTCGAAAGCCATCAGACGATTTGCCCCTTTAAATAAGCCAGAACCCAAAGATTGCTACATTTTAAAATATATTTTTTTTGTAATTTAAGAATTTCTATTTTGATCATACTTAAATCTATTAATGTAATTTATAATAATATCCCCCCCTCCTTAGGCATAGAATTTCCAAAATTCCCTCCTTAGTGGGTGTCATGATATGTTGTTTTATAGGTGTAGATCAACAGCCTAAAATAGAAGTTTTACTCTTATGCTTCTACTTCTAAAAATGATAATACTATCATGCAACCTTTCATCCTCCGTTTTAATCCTTTGCAACACTTTTTTCCAATTAAAAAGTACCCTAAGTCCTTTCTCAGGCTCTACACTATTTAGTAAGCGATCCCGTGGCGCCCGCCGAAAGACGGAGAGGGTACCGCTGGTTTTTTAGTGGGTAAGCCCGGCGTACCCGGGCGCACTCGGCGTCCAGGGCTTCGGGGAGCCCCACACACACCCCCACTTACCATCACGTGGGGGAAGCGCGTAAAGCGTTTTTCCAGCGAGAAAAAAAAAGGCTCTACACTATTTGTGTAACAAATTTCACTTAAATCGGTCCAGTAGTATTGGCGTGAAAGCGACAGACAGACAGACAGACAGACAGAGTTACTTTCGCATTACAATATTAGTATTGCATTGTATAAAATAAAAAAAATGTTAAAGTAAGTCGTGAAAAATAGTAATTAACGATTATCTCTCACATATATTGTTATGTCTTAAGAAAATATATTCTAAGGTTTATAAAGACTATTTAATGAAAGTATGTTTTTATTTCGATAACAGATTATAAATTAATATTATAAGAACAAACTTATTGAAATATATTTTCATCTTATATTTTAATTCGATCTTCTTTTTATGAAAATAATAAAATATTTAATTCAAGAAGGTTCTTAGCTCTTTTGAATAGATATTATAATATTAAATCCAATAAAGTTTATTGGATTATTACACATTTGTATATTTTTATTTTGAATAAAGGTTTAATATTAACAAAAACGTACGACATTAATCATGTTACTATATCCGCACCGGTGATGTTGTTTCATACATAAAAATATTCGAAAAATATTTTTGGTATAAACTGAATTAAAAGTTTTGCATTTCCACGATTATTAACCACAGATATTTTAATACGTATATTTTTATATCACAAATATAAAATGACTGTACGCAAATTGGTAACCAATTTTATTACATTAAAATATAACGAAAGCTTCGTTCATTATAGGAATATATATAAATGTAAAATTTATAAAGATTTAAGCATTTTTTTTTATGATATAGGTAGGTGGGCAAATGAGCCACCTAATGGTGAGTTATGACCACTGTCCAAAGACAATGCCGCTGTTAGAAATAATAACTTTTCCTTAGATCGTAATGCACCATCTACCTTGGGAGCCGAGATGTTATGTCCCTTGTGCCTGTAGATACACTAGCTCACACACCCAAACCGGAATACAACAATACTGAGTACTGTTGTTTGGCGGTGGAATATCTGACGAGTGGGTGGTACCTAGCCAGTCATCAGACAAAGCCCATAAAGACAAGCTAAACAACAAAGCCCTACCACCAAGTAAATAATTACATATCTTCTTACTTATTTTATTAATAACTTATCCGCTTTAAGTGTTTTGATGATAATATGTCACTTTAAATGAAACTGCTTAAGCAATAATTAATTAAGAACATGTTGGAACAAGCAATAATAATATAATAGCTTAACAATGTTTAAGAGATCTTGAGAAAATGATTAAATTAGTATAATTTCATCGTTAGAATTAATTTATAAATATATGTTACGTCACCGTTTCATATATATTTAAAACAAATCAAATCTAATCTAAAATAAGATAACTAACAACCTAATACCGACACTGCTGACGGTACTGACCTCAGATACGGTCAGCAAAACTTAAAATATATTTTAATTTAAATTATTGCATCAATATGTATTCGCTTTTTATTACTTTATAATTTAAAAAAATATTAACCATTTTTTAACGATTATATTAATTAAGACATTCACTTACAATGATTGCGTAAAAAAAGTAACAAAAATTTGTTTATAATAGCTGAAAAAGTACGTATATACTTACGTAGTTAACTATTGCGTTATAAAAGTTTGGTCCCAGTGAGGTTGAAATGTTTTCATTGTTATCTCACTGGGTTTGAAGTTTTGCTGACGTCCGCCCTAATATGCTTAAGTGAAGGATGTTGCCCTTGCGAATTCACCCAATATAAAAAATGTAATATGAAGTTATACACAGGTAAGATAGATCACTTGACGTAACGTGCGTTCAAAGTGGTTTTTGTACCACTATATTATTATATAGCGTTGATTTTTCTATAATCCCATCGATCTAAATAACCAATACGGTGGTTTCTTTATTCCCTTGATTGAATGTGATATAAAATGTTAAACTTATTTTAATTGTTGCAAGGCTCAGGAAATGCTATGAGTGAATCACAAAATCGGTTTTCGAAATGTTACATACTAGAAATGAAATGTTTTCAAATTAACAATGTTATTTTTAGTAACTACTCCTACTAAAAGTATTTAAAACAGGATATTTACCATGTTTTTTATTTTTATTTGATGGATATACTTTACTATCATATGCTGAAAAGAGACTGCAGATGCTATCAGAGACTCTGTTTCTTGGATAGGATGGTGGATTGCGGTGTTTTAATAGGTAAAATATATAGTGATTTTCCTTAGATTGCTATTAAAAGCAATCAAAGGTACTCGTTTAAATAATAGTAATATTGAAGTTAGAGACATAAAAATTGCTATTTGAGCTTCTAAATTTCAAATAATGCATGCAATTATCCGCACTTTTCAAAATTCATCCTAAATGAGATTAAATAAAGGTAAACATTTTGTATAGGAGTACCGATAGTCTATAGTTAGTCATGGAAATTGGTGCTTGCAAACCAAATAATCAATTACAAAAAAAGTATGTTGAAAATGCGAAACTAATAGAAACCTGACTATTTCGTTTACAAAACGTAAAAAATTGGTTGAATATATAAGTGTGTCTTAGATTTTGTTAGTCAATTACGCTTGAAGGACATCGAATTATACTAAAATTAAAAATAGTAGAAAACACAATAATAAATAGTTGTGAAAATTTAAATGAAAATGAATTTTAAGCGATTGTGATCGAAAGCGAAGCCAAGCTTCGTTCAAATATACTTGGCATATGGAAAAAGGTTTCGACTATCCCCGGGGAAAGCGTTACGTTTCATTTGCCGGAATAATATTTATTGCGTGTGTTCAAAATATAAGATATTAGCCATAACCAAGACTAGTTAAATTGTAACTCTGCTTGTAATATATCTTATTGCAAGACGCGTCAGTTCACTTTCCTTCATCTTTTAATATTTGCTCTGGTAGTGGTTCGTATTATAATTGTTAATAGTGGGTCTCTCGCGAAACTTTGCGTTTATTCAAAAGATTTTTACGAATTTCAAAACCTATGACAGCTTTTCTTTTGATTTAATTTCATTTTTTCTAAACTGACAACGTCTATTCGCACGTTTGACATTAGTTTTTTTTTTATATACAGCCATAGCGCCTCTCTACCCGGCCAGTAACTTTTTTTCGCTCTCTAAAATTAATTATTTACTAAATCGTAACAATTGACTAAATTGCAATGAAGAGTCCTCTTTAATTTTCTACACTTCTAAAGCTGGAGCTCTTCAAAATATGACCATAACCTTCGATGTTTAGCTAACGCCCCATAATCACTGGGACAAAAATCGGCTTACACTATTAATATATAATATTATTTTTATTGATTATTATTTCTATGGTTGCAAGGAATATGCAAATATTTTCCATTTTAAAATCCAATATGGTATTTATACTATTAACTTGACTCCATAATAATTTGAATTTTTCAATACAATGATTCATTATAATTCCAATAAAATAATTCTAATAATAAATTATAAATAGTTGTAATAGTGTTCGATAGAAAAATCGTTTTATAAAATGTTGAACACAATTGATCCGCCCTGGCTCCGCATGTTTATTAGAACATAGACATGTTATAGTGTCCCCGACTTTCCTTTAAGAATGCTTAAGAGGAAAAATTCTACTAAATATTATTTTTATATTACTATATCGAATTATACGACTCCGCGCAAGCTTATTATATAATGCGTATTTGACAAATACCATATAAACCTTAAATAATTTACATATATCGATGAATATTAAATTTAAATAAGAAAAATATCTACTCGGAAGGGTAGAAATTTAAGAGATTCGTCACTTGTGACTCCTGTTTTATTTCAGCAGTTTCGTTTACGATGATCAAGTCATATATAATATTTATTTATTTAAGGATAACGAAAGCAGTATATAAAGTATGTTGATATTAAAATACAGTATCTAGAAAATGGAGTTAATTACTCGTTTTCATAGATTTATACCAAGTAAACAGTAAAATGTTACTTAACAAAACCAAAAAAATAAAAGAAGAACATTCCAAATCTTTAAAAAAACTATAGTAAGTAAAAAAACTACTACTAAAACTAACATTACATAATTTTATGTAACACTGAATAAAATTTATTAGCCCAATTTATGTTATTTAATTATTTACATTATTCAGATATTGATTACTTTATTATAATTATGCAGACATTTTTTTATTTTATAAATTACGCAGTTGTTATTTAATATGTGAAATTAATAAAAAAAAAATCTGAATATATCAAAGTAAAGTTTATATTTGAATTATGGATATTGAAAAATTAAAAAATGAACACATTTGAGCCCTATGATTGATAAAATAAGAAACCGTTTTTAAACGTAATTATTTATCTTTATTATATTTTAATAAAAGGAAGAATTAGTTTCGAATTCAATCGAAGTGAAATAAATAATTAAACCACTCGAAATGAAAAGTTATAAACTCAAAGATAAATCTCATATTTAAAAAAAATATATATTTTATTTTATTTTCCGTTTTCTATTACGAAACCTTAAAACAAATTCAATCATTTCTGAAGGAAAAACATCTATATACATTTTACTTCAGTCATTAATCTGCTCGCAGGATAAAAGGTCGGAAAGATTTTTAAAATATACTATATAATTTTCCTTGAATATAAGGCGTAAGGATTTACTTAGCGAATAGAGTACTTATTTTTTAAAGAAAAAAAATCCATTTTATAACTAATTATTGTGTTTTATTTCAACAAAATTCAGATTACCGCGAGTTTAACTTAATAGTTCGGTTACGAATTAGTTTAAGGTAAAGCATTTTGTTTCGAGATCTCGACCATTTATCAAGCAGACGGTTGACGGAATGCTTACATTTATCTTCAGTTCATTGGACATTTTGCGGGGTTTTCTGTAAAAAAAAATCACACTATGGTATGTACTTTGATCATTTTTCTTTCAGTGTCCTACCTCGTTCTCGGGACACCTTCTCGGGTTTGAATTTTTGATAAGCTTGCATGGGAAGAATGTTCGCATGTATAGCGGTCGCTGCGTCCTGATTCTGAGGAATGTATGGAAACTCTCGTTGCTCGCTATTTATAGAGATGAAAATAGATGGATTTCGGTATATGTAGCGTGAATAAAGTTTCATATTAAATTTATTTAGTCATTTGTCATGTAAGACTTGTCATATGAAAAATACCTCTTTTCAAATATACTCTGCCTTATATCGACTAGCATAATAACTTACATCCCTATATACTTATTATTATATATATACATATTATTCTATCGGTAGTACGTCCCGTGGTTGAACGTATGTTTTAAAAGTTGCTATCATTAAAAAAATATAAAATGACATTGAAGTAGGCTTTCTGAATCTTTCTGTATCTTCGATTTCTTCATCTAAAGCACTTAAAGGATTTTGTTACGGCTTTTCCTATTATATATTTTGTTCAAAATAATTTAACTATAACGGTGTTTTAGCCAAAAAAATATTTTTGTACGTTTACATGAATAACGCTGGCTAAACTTTAAGAGATAAAGAAATAGACCGTATTCAAAAATGTAGGCGTTACCTTACTGCAACAATAACATTTTGACTTTGCGAGTTGGAATTATTCAAATTTGAATCTATCGTGAACACGTTTTGATGTAAGTTTCATAAAAAATGTTTTTGAACATTTCTCATATACGAAATACTTATTAGTGAGTTACTAAATAAATAGACGTTATAAAGTTAAAATATCTATTTAATATTTTCATATGAAGCAAGGTGAAGTCGCTCTTAATATATAAATGCTTATTTTATTTGGTAAGTTGTAATATTTAGTTAAAGTTGTGTGTATAATTCTATACTAGACTCGCACTCACACACACAAAGATTAATGATAAACTAAAATTCAGCTCATAAAAACTCAAACTCTGTATACGATCCAGTAATCGACATTTAGGAAGACTAAGCCGTTACGCACTTATTCACAACTAGCTGGACCTGCGGCTTTACTCGCACGATTTTGTAAAGTTTTACCTACAGCACATGAACGGTCACCAAACATTTCACCCCATCTAAGGATGATTAAAAAAAATTGACTATGTCGCTCCCGGGACTTAAACTATCTCTATACCAAATATCATCAAAATCGGTTCAGCGGTTAGGCGTGATGAGGTAACAGACAGATTTACTTTCGCATTTATAACATTAATTAGTATGATTAAAATATAATAATGTTTTGTATTTGTAAATATTATATTCTAATCTAAGCTCAACAAAGTCCGTAAGAAGGAAAAACGTAATAATTATTATATTATTAGATCAGAATTTCGTTTAAATCTCAAGTAGCCTTCTAAAAGTGTTTACAGGAATCGACGTCAATTTCCCTTTCGTAAGTCATGTTGTCTCCGCCTTTTTCACTTTATACTATTTAGTTCTAAAGCATCGTACCTGAATAAAATGTTTGAGTTCTTGGAATCGTGTAAATTAACTAAGATTCTCATGAAATCTTACTGTACATGTTAACATTGAACAGTCCTTCAAAGTTCAGGCGAACGAATTATGGAGTTTTCTTAAATATTAACTTAAAACTATTTTTGTATGAGATTTTTTTTTTAACAAATGATTCAAAGTCAAGTCAAAGTCAAAGTCAAAAATCTTTATTCAATATAGAAGTGTTTACACTTGCTTATTGATTGTCAAAAATCTACCACCGGTTCGGAATTTAGCACCTCGGACCTGAGAAGAACCGGCGAAAGAAACTCAGCGGGATATATTTTTCGACTTCAATATTTTTTAAGGTAAATCTTACTTAATATGTAATAATATGTTTAGTGTTTTATTATTATTGTTGTATATGTGTTAGTATAAATAAGAACAGCAACTGCCCTGATTTGAATTGTTATTTTACAGGTGGATGATTTCGCTAGTAAGCCTGAGTGAACGTTGAGACTGTATTTTCTGCATATATGACGTGAATAATCAAGAATAGTAATAAATAAATAAACACGTATACACAGTTTATTGGTAAACTATATTAAAAATATATATATATGAATTTTTGCAATACACATCCTCCCTACGAAATCAATTCACTGTTCGTGGCCCGACATACACTTGGACGGTATTATACTAAGCTTAAACAAAATAAAACTTCATTTGTATAACATTTTAATTGCCCATTAGCTAGTAACGAAAGGTGCAATCAATATGTATCGTTTTTCAAATTAACTGCAATTAATTGTGCATAAAATAAACACATTTCAAAATAGTTCTGTAAAAAATCCCACCCGTCTCATCATCCCCATTCATCGTGCAAATAGATGCGCTATTCTAGAGAATTGAAAAATAATCTATTTTTAATTTATCTCGAAAATCGAGAACTACACTTTTCTTGTCCGGATTTTAGCGAGTCAATTTAAAATGAATTCTCTATTCTTCATATAAAATGAATTTTCTTATGAAATGGTAACAAATTGATCAAATTTAATTTATTAAGTAAGCTTATGACTTGCTAATATCTTTGTGCATGACCGACTGGTTAGGTACAACCCACACATTAGGTATTCTATTGATTAATATTCGTAATACATAACACATACTGTTAATAGTCAAAATATTTCAAATACGAATTTTGATAAGTTAGCAAATGAGACAAATTGAGCTAAGAGTAATAATAACATTTTTATTTTACCAGTATTGCAAATTATAGATATAAAAAAAGTAAAATTGTTGAAATTTATTTCTTATCATCAAATATAAGTTACGGGCACATAGCCGAGATAGCACAGTGGTTAGAAAGCGCGAATTTTAACCGGTAACTGTTGGTTCAAACCTAAGCACCAGCATAAATTTTACATAACCCCAGTTCAAAGTATGAGTATAAAAATGAGTGGATACGTATTTTAGAGTTTCTGAATATTCTGCCCCTAAGGGTTGTAATAAGAGTTGAAAGTTTGTATGGAAGTCCGTCATTTTTTAAGTAAGAAACATGAAACTTTATTTTGAAAAACTGATTAAAATTAGTAGATACGTACTTATGCGTTTCTGGATATTCTACCCTAAGGGATGAAACACAAACTAATGTGGTATACAAAGAGGTCTTAAATTAACGTATTATTTTTAATTAATCGGTAATGCAAAGCCGCAACAATAACAATTTTGCGCTTGTCACTGTTCGGGGCAAGCAGAGTATGCATCATAAGGCAACCCATACCGCCCTCGCTGTGGACTTCTGCAACATAAGGGGACTCAACTCCAACTTGAACGCCGTTCACTTTCACCTTGAGACGGTGAAGTCGGCCTTGCTCTTTCTTACCGAGACCCAGATATCCTCTCCTGCCGATACCACTTTTCTACCCAGGGTATAAATTTGAACATTCCTTTGTACCACGAGCTGGTTTAGGCGTTTCAGTCAGATTACGTATCTGGCTGCGTGTAGACTGCGACGACCATCGGCGAATCTACGCGTGCCTTTATAGGTCTTATAGCGGTAATACCGAAACTGACGAACTGGTTGTTGGCCCTTCTGCTGACTTCCCATCCGGATGGCTACCAGATTATCGTCGATCCCCCTGTGGGCTCGTTGGACCACTATCTCATCCGGAGTACAGTGGCGGTTGTGCGGTACTCACGACCTCATTTCGTGGGCTGCCGCCGAGTGTGGCACTACAGCAGCAGTCAGCAGATTGGGATAGGATGCGGACCTTCTTTGCATCTTACCCATAGGGGCAGTTTTGTTTCTCGCCGGATGATACGAGGGTTGTAGCTGACTCTGTCGCCGATGTGGTGATTCAGGGTATGGAACTGTTTATTCCGTATTCTGCGGTCCCCATCGGTGGTAAGTGGTCCCAGCCTTGGATTGGTCGTTTCTGCAAACCGGCTTCACGCCGAAAATGTGAACGATACCAAAACTGGGCTAACGCATCGGCGTCTCGTAATGTAAATACCAGCACATTTAGAAAGGACTTACATAACTTTACCTCTAGGTTCTTCAAAAACGTGATTGCTAAGGCGAAGACGGAGTACATTGGCAGAATTGGCGAGAGACTGGTGCGCCGCTAAGGCTGTCGTAGGGAATTTCTGTCCGCCTTTTTTTCCATCTCTGCACAGGGACGATGAGTCATTTGCCCATGCCGCGAAGGAGAAAGCTGATCTTTTAGGCTCTCTTTTCGCATTGAACTCGACTCTGGATGACCGAGATAAGTCACCTCCAACAAACCCGGTGTGTGATACCACGATGCCTGAGGTTAAATTTCGGCAAAGTGCATATTTTCTTAAAGAGCTTTTTTTTGGATACTCATAAGTCGAGTGGACCCGATAGCATCCCTTCAATCGTGCTACGGACTAGTGCTCCCGAGTTGGCGCCGGTCTTAACGCGTCTTTTCCGGTTTTCTTGTACCATAAATACAATGTGAAAAACAAAAACAAAAAATGTGAAAATTCTGATAGATAATTCTATATCCATTACTATATAATCCAATATATTTATAAATTGTCAACATGAAGTAAATGTTAAAAAGAAATGGAACATAGAAAACTATTTTTAAATACAAATATATCTCACTGAACGAACGAGCGATGATGACCATCGATGAAATTAATTTCGCTCAACATTTTTAAAGCACATACGGTTCAAAAAATCGATGATGATTCTAGAACATTTTTTAAATTTACTTAATTATACTTTAACAAGGTCATCTTTATGTAATATTTAAGAATATATTCGTATCGATACCGAATTCAACTTTTTTATGTTACGTTACATACTTAGCATCAAGTTTTAAACAAGATGCGTGGTATTATATTAATACAGATTGTTCTCGAAATAAATAAGATAAAATTAGCTCTTATAACCACTTTTTAATCAACATTTTACATGATATTAAAGGAAAGATACCACCGGTTCGCAGATTACATTTCATCTACCGAAAAGAACCTGCAAAAATAGTTTCACAAATTAAATAAATACAATTACATTTATTTATCCTACCTGAAATTAAACAAAAGCTGGTTTCATGCCTTTAACATCCAAATAATACTTTAATGAATAATACGCCTTATTATTTTGTTACACAGTCTTGAAAGTGATAATTAAATAATATCAAAATTACACGAACGAAGTCACGGGCATGAGCAATAACGGCTTTTATAATGACATGCGATCTTGTGAACATCTCGCATATATATGGTATTGGATAGACAATTTCGAAGTTGGTAACTATATGGATTGGCCGCGGTAAATGTGAATTTGAATATTCACAACCTTCACGCCCTGAGGGAGTGAGGGAGCTGTTCAATAATTGTAGACGAATCTGGCATTCCAATTTTTAATATTAATATACACTATTGTAAGCGATGGGATACCTTATACTTCGTAGTGTTTTTTTCTCTCCTGGAAAGATAGCACTCAATCAATAATTAATCATTCTATTTAATATATCTTGTACTCTTTCCTCCACTAGCATACTTGCTACAACAAATATTAATTGGTGATTTTGGAATTCGTAATCCTCGATTAGAGTTCTATCTACTGGATCTCAACAGTATATTGTATAACTTGGTCCTTAGAAATAATCCTGTGTGGAAGTGTTCGTCAGTTAAGTCGGCAAATCGAAAATGTGCAATAAATCGTATAGATTAAAGCATAAACTAATGGTATTAATGATTATAAACTTATTTAGAAACATGTTCGCTACATTAATTTCCTTAATTATATTGTGGCTTAAACTTAATATATAACAGTCTAGCCAGTTAGTCCGGCTATTTAAAAGAACTTCGTGTTTAACCGAGAAGAAAAGTTAACATTCCAAGTCGCTATTCCCTGGTGAGCGTCTGAGAAGTGCATTGCTAAAGCAAGTATTGTTGAACATTTTCCTTCCTTAATTAGTTTTTAATTACGTGACGATAGTTCTGTTCGCTTGATAATTTTAGCATAAGCCGATAATAGATCGCGGTTACTTGGTAGGTTTTTTACGGATTGTAATCATAGCAAGTAGAAGAATTAACAAGAAATTTGAGATAGACTTTATATTTAAACGTTCGTAACAATATAAATGGTTTGGATCCTTGAGAACAATATGAATCCTTGTCAACGTACGAGGTATAGTCGAGGTAGTAAGTTTTAATATTTATAATTAATCGTAGTATTTGTTATATTTGCACGTTATTTAAAAAAAAATGTGTGATAATTTACTTGTTGATGTTTTGAAATTAAAAAGTAAGCATTTTTGAAGTCAACTGTAGCCGTAAAGAAGTTTTTAGACAATAATTAAACAGCAGTTAGTATTTATTTAATTAAGAAATGCATATCTACAGCACATGTTTTAAACAGTCTGTCTTGTATTTCTGTATGTATTCGAATTTGTTAAGATTTTTTTACTTTAAAACAAATCAAAGTTATCATCGGTTTTTGCAATAAGAAAAAATATGATACGAAATATATTTAAAGATTTAGAACAACATTCAAAGCCTTATTGGCTGAGTGAAGCCATTACCTTAATAATAGTTTTAGGCATTTCATATTACAACTTTGTGAATTATTTGACATCATTTTTAAGTTTATTCAAATCTCCTTTTTAAATATGAGTGGTCAAAATGACAATTACAAGTATAGCCATTATGACTAATATGCATTTGTTCTCACTCAGTTTTTAGCTGCAACTGAAAACTTCAGAGGTTAACCCAATTTTCAATCGTAAATCGTTGAGGAATGAACATCTTTTTTAAGAATTCTTCCATTATTTCTTTCAACAAAATTTAAAGGTGCAATGTATTACGTTTTCTATTCATGTAATATTCTATATAGTAATAATTTAAAATCTAATAATATCTTTGAAATATGTACATATATGGTATATTCTTACACAATCTTTTTTATATTATTTAATCATGATTAGTCGAAATAATACTAATATTTCGTATCTTTGAATGTACTACAGAATTCTTATTACTTTATAGATTAATGGTCTTCTATTAATATTATTGTGCTTATTTTTTTCGTATTAAGAAAACATGTCGATGATGTCGCCCAAAAAAACCAATGAGGACAGCGCCATCTGTCACAATTAAAAGTAAATACAAACAGGGAGTTTATGAAAAAACTTATCAGTAAATTAGAACATTAATAAACAATAGTTTAGTCTCTTATTAATAGTAGATATCATCTATGAGTTTATTTTACATGTCTAGTGTAACTTTCAATTACTTTGTACTTTTTTTTACTACTTATTACTGAAAATAAATAAAAGTAGCTAGTTTAATGGAAATCTTTAAACGAAATGATTTAATCTACAATGAGGTCTTACTATAATGGTTTATTTTTGTATAATTATATGAACGATAACTTTAAAAGCGCCACTTCGTCATCATCAGACGTTTACATTACCAACATTCGAACACAAGGGACTTTGAAAAGTCGTACATCAAAATTTGTCACCGAATGGTCTCTAAGTTACAATGAATGCACAATAATTGGAAAAAAAACTTGACCTACTTTTAAAATCATATGTAACTTATATGTTAACATATTATCCGGTTTGAATGATAACTGAGATTTACTTACAAATTGGTAAGATTACTTTAAAAGTAAAGAAACTCCGTTGTTAATGTGCCTCTACATATATAAGGCTAAGAGAAGCGGGTTTATGGATATTATGCAGTAAGAAAACTCTGGCTTTCCTTAGGAAAATTTTAAATGTATAATTATTTTATAGATGAGTTAAACTAATTATCTCACATACAGAGATTCCTACTGTTATCGTGCTGGCACCATTCTCTTGATGTTTTCTCTCGGACTGCATTAACATAACAAGCTTTATTTAAACAAATGTACAATATGAACATTATATATTGCCTATGTCAGTAATAAAATAATTATTATAAGCTGCTATAATTTTAAGCAATTCATATCAAATAAATATGTTGGTTTTTTAAGGTAGGTAGTACTGGAAAAATAAACAAACACAGATACTCCTATTTAATAATAACTCCAGTTTCCACCAGCGGTTTCACCCGCGTTTTAAAAAGCAGGTGTTATATTTATCTTATTTCAATACCTCTATTAACGTTTATGCAAAATTATATGACGATCATTCATTATTCATTATATTAGTTGGAATCAATGAATGTTATGAACAAAAAACTTCATTCGTTTAAAATATATGTTCCTTTTTTTAAAAAAGTATAACTTTTTGAAATTCAAATAAAAAACAATGGTAACTCTATTCTCCAACTGTAATTTCATTAAAAATAATAAGTTGTAAAATATCGAACGTCATACACATTTGAATGGTTTCCGAAGGTTAATTATGAATAAACGCAAGTTGATTCAAACAAATAAATTGTTCAGTAAAATAATGTCGTATTAAAACATCAATTGTTACCAAAATTAAAGAGAAGCCAAAATTTTATTTCGTCCGACGTAATACAATTAACTTCGAACAAACACTGTACTTCTATTTACATAACTTAAAATTGAATCAAGTAGTTCACCTGTTCGACTTTGTTTTTTCAAATTATTAGAATGTCAGCGCCAAAATGCTAATTAAACCGTGGTCGAACGGTAGCAAGGAAAATGAGCTCCCGACGCCGCCAGGAATCATGGAAAGACCTGAGCCATTAACTTTTATTATATGCCGTTTAAAAGTATGTCGTCCAAATTAGCTGGCTCTATTTGCAGAACATCTTCGTTCCGCCGACAGACCCTTATTATTAAATGACCCTCAAGTTTAATTTATTTTGCTCTAGTAAAAATCTGCAGGTGTTCTGGTAAGAGGCTCTCGTTTAATTTAAGAATGGGGATTTCATCGTTCGTAAGATTCAATTAGAATGAGGTAAATATATTTTAAATTATTTATGCTTGCAAATTTTTTTAATGTTAAGGATAATAAGTGAACAGTAAATTAAATTTTCCTAAAATATGATTGACGCAGCAAAGGAGTTCATTTGCTTTATTATATTGTCATTATGGATTTGACATTGGAAAGAAGACGACAAAGTTTCGTTCAAACACTAAGTAACATTTATAGAAAAAGCAATTAAAAAGTAACGTATAATATAATTTTATAAAATTTAAATTTAGAATAAGAATGCATTTTATTAAAAAAAAATGTTTTTTTTTTGTTAAACCAGTATCTTGGCAAGAAGAATTACTTAATTGCGACGTTTATCTTATAATGATCGTATCGTAAATACTTATAATTAAGTCGTGAATAAATATTAGCAATTACAAATTGAAAGCTTTTTATTTATTATATCAACGAACAAGATTTCTGCAACTCTCTGTGCGTAATTAATTAGGACTTTAATTAGTATCACTGTTTGTAGTCGAATTTAACAAGCGTGAATTAATTCTGCGCGTTGCATTCGACGAGGATTTTACAAATGCTTCGACTAGACATGTTGTTTTAATAAGTTGTTAAAATGTATTTAATTTGTAGCCTCACAGAAGTACTGCCAGTTGTTGATTAATAAAATGACGTAGCACTGATAGCAATTAACTTCAATGTATCGAGAATTTGCTTTTTACGAGACTGCCCAATAAAGGAGTTCAACTTTATAAGGGTTTATATATGTATGTGAGTTTATTTATTGTAACATAACTTTAAAATAATCTAAACAAATTTGGATGTATGACATTTACAGAAATTCGAGCAGTAAATTAATGAATTCATTCGTACAAACGTGTTTAGTTCAAAGGCGTTTTGTGTGTTTGTTATAATGTAAAAAGCAAATAATACACAAATAACAGCAGTTTTATCAAACGTAGATGATATTCGAGTACATAGGTACCAGTAAAATACAAATGAGAAAATCAGTAAAAGAAACCACCTTTGCTCTGCAGATTACAATTTACAAGTTTGTAACTACACAAAAAAAATGTACTAAATAATAATATGAAATAAAATAGTCTAATTAAAAAAAAAACACCTCACACATCTGTAAAGACGGTGAAAGAGTAGATTGAAAAGGAAGTATTTATAGAAAGAGAAGTCTAGAGTCAGAAAGGAAATGTTTTACTTAGTCATTGGATAGATAGGTTAGACTAATTACACGGTCCGATCACCATGCCTGTTCATCTGTTACTGCGGCCCGCGGTACATTCTAGTTAATTAGTGTCCCGATTGAGTCAAATGTGATTTATTTAACGTTGCCAGCACTATTTTTGAAGCTTTAAAGTTTTAACGTTTAATTTAGTGAACGATTGCTATTTTTAAATGTAAGTATTCTTGTTATAAAATTAAAGAATACAACAAATAATTTTGGATTATGTTGATTTTAAATGAATGCTTTGTATTTATGATATACGGATTTTTTTTAGAAACATAGATATTACCATTTTCGCATTTTCAGTTTCAATTAATAACATACACTTAGAACCTCGGACTTTAACATTAAGCCATATTAATATAGATATTTAATATGCTAGAATACATTTTGAAATACAATTTTTTTATTTTTTTTAAAGTATAGATTTCGAAACAAAAACCTATTTAATACCTGAAGGCTGTTTATCTATCGGTCATCCTTTAGGGTGAACGAAATTTCATAAAGGCAGTATAACATTGTCTTATGTCATCGATTTTTTTGTCGTTTTTCATATTTATTTTTATATTACTCAAATATATTTTAGCATCTATTTTTA
Organism: Vanessa atalanta; assembly: GCF_905147765.1. Taxonomy (NCBI): domain Eukaryota; kingdom Metazoa; phylum Arthropoda; class Insecta; order Lepidoptera; family Nymphalidae; genus Vanessa; species Vanessa atalanta. The sequence goes on from NC_061877.1 coordinate 4,138,664, forward strand.
TTAAAAATAAGATGTTTTTATTAATAACAATCAAAAATGCATATAAAACTATATTTCGAGTTTGAAAAGGAAAAAAATTGTAAGTGTATAAATTTTTGTGCACTTTGAGCTCAAAATTGCGGGAAGTTATAGGGATGGCAAAGACACTTCCTTGTATTTCTTCATTTGTTTTTTACAATGTACCCCAGCTTCACCCATCAAACTGTCTGTCATAGTGTGTTATATTATATTATTAATTTGTAAAGTCATTAATTTCGTTCCTTTGCCTTATTTAGGTTTATTGACCGACTATCCTCTTGTGATTTAGAGCTTATTCCGGCGTCAATAAAGCGTTTATTGACGCCTGTTGGTGGTCGTGTAGAAACCACGAAGTATAACCCCTTTTTATTTTTAAACTTACATTTAAAGTCGCCTGGAACAGATCGCTGTTTTAGCAATAACGCCAGTTTTTGCACATCTTCCTTGACTATATTTATTTTGATGCCAAACTTCTATTGGCGCGTCTTGGGGAAAAGACCAACTCATATATCAAAACGGCAAACGGGATGACGTTCACTTTTGCCGCTCCCCTCCTTCATTGGTCTCTACTCCCTTCACACACAATGTGCGAATACTATATACTTTTCGCCATATATTATAAAAAAATATATTTATTTAATAATTATATTTCATCCTTTTATTTATTTTTACTCCATATTTAATTATTGGTTTTCATTAATTATATATACTTTTAATAATTATTATCAATTTCGGTGTTTAATATCTGCAAGCGTCCGTGACGGCCACCTTTTTTTAATTATATTTTGTTTCTATAGAATTAAACGAAATAAATAAATAGCGTTAAATTAATATTCGAAAATTCTTCTTTTCTAATAATATATATTTTTATAATTTTATTATAATAATATTTTATAATAACCTGCATTTATCTTATCTTTATTTATTAAATAAGAGATAATAAAAATTAAAAATACCTAATTTACAAATAATACTAGCAGTACTTTTTTATCGCAATTTCGATTACCTACGCGAAAAATAAGTCATTAGTGTAAGCAATAAGACACCCAATGGTGTTTTATGTTATAATAAAAAAAAACACATTTTCGTTCGAAAGACTAATATATTAGTATTCGCTGATATTAAGTAACATGACATCTCAAGCACCTACAATATATTGGGATTACGGCAATTATACAAGAAAAATACCTACTTAAAATTTATATCAGGCATAGTGTTGTTATTTTGATACCCACCTTTTACTCCCCCGTTCATCATCTTGTACAAGTCTTACTGAATACTTACGCCTATAGCACGCGATGTTTATAATGAAGTTACATTTGTAGTTCTCGAAAAAGATCCACCTGCTCATTCTAAGACTTAATTGGAGTTGATAACCGTAAAACATATTCTTAGTAAAACATAAAAGAAATATCTATCAATTTTCAATTTTATGCTGAGAATGGAAATTGTCGAATTAACCGATTATATTTACCAATTAAATAAAAATCCACATAAAATAAATGTACCACACTGCATAGAATTAGAATCTGCGAAATATGTATTAAATTTAGCCGTATAATAATACATCATTGTAATATTTAACAAATGAACGTTATTGGTAGATTTTATTTATTAATATTAAATTATCGTTTGTAATATATCCGATATATCATAAGTTATAATCACATGCTTATGATACGATGCACGGAATAAAATGACGATTTGTTAACGGAAAGTATTCGAGCTCCGACTGCTATTTACACCTGAACGGAGTCATGTGCCGGTCGTAAGTGAGAACACGTTAATAGGGTTGTCAGTAATATATACATTTTTTTAATTTAATTTATTTTCCAACCTGGGCAGTTTTCGTTAGACAAAATAATGACGTCATACTTTAATTTGGAAAATAAAATTATATATACACTATGGTATGGTACGTTGTAAATTTAATTTTGGAGTTTAAAGCTATTTTCATCAATCTTAGCAAATTTTATATTTGGTTACACTGTGTATTGTTTGTTTGGTGGTAGGGCTTTGTTCAAGCTCGTTTGGGTAGGTTCCATCAGTTCATCATATATTCTACCCTCCAACAACAATACTCAGTATTGTTGTGTTCTGGTTTGAAGGGTAAGTGAATCAGTGTATCTACAAGCACAAGATCATAACGTCTTAGTTTCAAAAGTTGGTAAAGCATTGGCGATGTTACCTTTTTTGCGGCACTAATTTTAAGGTACCTACGCTACGTTATAAAGAAAAAGTATTTTCTTTTTAAAAACAAGGGTGTGCTATATGACGTCACAGATTAATTGCTCCAAATATTGTCAAACAAGCATCTTCACTAATAAAAAATTTATTGTACTTACTACTTTATTTTAACATTATTATAACGATAAATAATACAAAGATTAAAGTGTATCAACCCTGAGAATAGACGTCGTATACACTCAGAAGATGTGCACAGCTGTTTCTTTAGTAATATTTCCGCACTTTACTGAACTCGCGTCTTAAATCTTTGTTTTAGTACTTTAAAAAAATGGTACATAAATAAATATTTCCAATGTTAAAATAGTGAGGAAAACACAAGACTTAAAATTTTATTATAGGGCTTGTTCAGGATTCTCACCTGCCTATTAAAGCGAAGTTTTATACTCTTCTTATGATATAGTTGATTTACCTATGTGCTTCTTACCGACCCGATATTTCACTTGAGTTTTGTATGTATATGCCTATGTAAAATAAAGTCTGTTAATGTCCTACTGCTGGTCTATCTCAGGAGAAGGTTTGGAGTTTATTTCACCACGCTGATCCAATGTGTGTTGGTGGAAACACTAGTAAGTTATTAAAAACCTGTAGCAGGAGACCTCTTTCATAGTTGACATCAGTTCTATATATGAGAAATCAATATCAACATAAATTTAAACAAAATAAATGTTTACTTTTAAAAAAAGATTATTAATGCGTTAGACATAATCAATACATTTGACGACATCCGTGGTCGAGTAGTATGTACACCGGTTTTCATGGGTACGCCACTTCGAGGTGTCGGGTTCGGTTATGTTATCTTGGGTCTGGGTCTTTGCGGTACCGTCGTTACGTCTGATTTTCCATAAACATATGCTTTAGCTACTTACATTGGGATCAGAGTAATGTATGTGGTGTTGTGATATTTATTTATTTATACATAACTAAATAGGAATACTCTCTATACGTTTTCCTTGCATTCGATGATTTCTGCTTACCCATAGTTTTTCATATAATTTCATCAATCAAAACAAAAATATACTTTATTCAAATATTTTACAAGAATCTTAGAATTGAAATTTTAAAAAATGAAATTAAAAAAAAAAAAAAAAACAAACCAAGCTACCCGTTCGGAATATAGATGACACGTGGAATTTGCACGAAACTTAGTTGTCCGGCGTTTACACCAATAAAAATAGAAGGCATTTTATATGCTCCGTAAAAATCAACTAATAACGTATTCCACTCTTTTTAGCATCTGTATAATCTTTTGTTTAGTTATAATTATGTGTTATTTTTAGGACATTATTTTTTTTTATGAGCACACACTAAGGGTTTCTGCAAGATTTTGTAATTAAAATGCTTTAGGAATACTATGACTTTGTGGATACAGAAATGCGATATTGCAAGTTTATATTTGCTTCTGGTATTTATACAATGTTTGATATTGTTTCTACCAATAGTAATATTGTACATAATATTACTGTAAATATATTGTAAGACTACAGTGAAAATTTTTACTCTATTACCTGGAAACATCTCGAAGGGAGTCATGATATTCTAAAATTCAAACCCAAGAACGAACTCTTATCTGAAGAATTTATAAATTGTATACGCCTGAAACGCTACGATGAAGTAATATTACGTTATAAGACATGATATTAGAAAAATATTAATCATATATGTTTTTTAATAAAAATAGGTAGGTCGACCTTATACTAAGTAGTTACAACCGCCCATATAAATTAGATCTATTAGAATTATTAAACATTTCTTACATCCGTTGTACGTCTCTTGTATATGTAGTTACACTGGCTCACTCACCATTCTAGTTACATGTTATACATTTTACAATAGGCCCTGCCATCAAGTAAAAAAAATGGTTATTGTCTTACTTTAGCAAGTAGCTACAAGTATAGTAAGAATTTTCCTTAAGTCTGTCAAAAATGCATAGAGTGTGTATCTAGTTTATTATTTATATTTCCTATTATTAATTCAACTGTTATTGTTTTTCTATCGGGTATGGTAAATACCATATTATACTTTGCTATTCTATATGGATCAGAGTGTTGGGCTATAAAAGGGATGATTGAAAGACAATTGCATGTGGCGGAGATGAGAATGCTGAGAGCCATGTGTGGTGTTACGCGAATGGATAGAGTAAGGAATGAGTACATAAGAGGAAGTTTGAAAGTGGCACCGGTAACCGAGAAGCTATCTGGAAACCGGCTGTCTTGGTATGGGCTTGTTATGCGAAGGAATGAGGACCATGTTGTGAGAAAGGTTTTGAGTATGGATGTGGATGGATATAGAGGTAGGGGACGACCCAAGAAACGATGGATGGATTGTGTGAAAGACGATATGGTTAGAAAGAATGTTACTTGTGAGATGACGTCTGACAGAGAAGTATGGAAGTAGAAGACATGCTGCGCCGACCCCAAGTAAAATTGGGATAAGGGCAGGAGGATGACTTTGCTTTTTTGCATTTAAAAACAAATCAATTGTTATAAAATTTCAAAATAACTTTGTTTCATTGATAATAAATTATTAATATCATTTACGGTTCCACTTCTCATGGTTGTGTAGTTATCGCTGTAGCTTTTCTCAATAAACACTATTCTCAATTGACCGATTAATTGGTCTAACATGAGTTATATCTCGGAAGCTCAAAAGTTGCAACGTTACAAGTTGTCTATTAAACAAACGAGCAGTTTACAAATTAACAATAGTACCAAAACAACTGACCGATCGGCCTCAAAATCAAAATCAATATTTACTTTGTTCAAGTAGGCATTTATTTACAAGCATTTTTGAATCCTTCTTTTACAGAACTGTATTTAACGTAGCGATGCCGAGAAGAACCGGCATGGATATAAATAGTTATATATACCTACCTAGAGCCGAGATGGCCCAGTTAAGATGCACGCGTTATAACACGCGTGCATCTTAACCGATGATTTCTGGTTCAAACTCAAGCAGGCACCACTGAATTTTCATGTGCTTAATTTGTGTTTATAATTCATCTCGTACTCGGCGGTGAAGGAAAACATCGTGAGGAAACCTGCATGTGTCTAATTTCAACGAAATTCTGCCACATGTGTATTCCGCCAACCCGCATTGGAGCAGCGTGGTGGAATATGCTCCAAACCTTCTCCTCAAAGGGAGAGGAGGCCTTTAGCCTAGCAGTGGGAAAATTTACAGGCTGCTATCGATATACCTACCTAGTAGTATGAATTTTTATGAACAAGATATAGTAAGAACGAATATGTCTAATCTTCATGATCCTATAGATATAGCACAATGCGCATGGTGCAAGTTCTATTGCGGGTAATACTTCGGTACTCCTTCGCCCGAACACGCTACATAGACTCACGCGATGTCCACATTACAACGACGAGATTTCGTTCCACTTACAAAATCACTTTTGTATCTAAGATTCTTTCACCTTTACATTTTTCTATAAGTATTTTATGTATTGTTATATATTTACTAGTATAATTGTCAATTCAAATAATATAAATATATTTTAATAAAGCGTACCGGTAATGGTCAACGTTAAGAAGCGTAGTATCCCCGTAAAGATTTCGTAATCCTTTCTTAGTGCGCCTCTACATTACTAAACAAAACTATTTTTAAATTTCGAATCGTAATATATTAGTCAGGCTGTTTACTCGTATAATAAAAAATATTATAATATATTGTAACTGTGCCGATTATTGTACATATTATACAAGAGTATACTTCTCTTTTTTATTGTGTATATTACACAATAAATAAGCATTACAGTTCGCTGATTTCTATACACGTATGGACATTAATTAAGCTTATTGTTGACTGTTATATAATTTGGGATGAGGGTAACTATCGAGTTTTTGTCAGTACTTCTCAGAAGAATATACATTTATTTAGTGGTAGTTCTGTATTCTATTTCATATCAAAAGTGCTTGTAAGAGTCTACTTGAAATAAAGTATATTTTAATATGTAAGAACATTTATATATATGAATATGTATATTTTTACAGTATAGGTAGGCGGAAGAGTAAATGGGCCACCTGATGGTGATTGGTCATTACCGCCCTCACACTTTGGAGTTGTAAGAAAAATAAAACATTCTTTGTATCGTCAATGCGTCATCAATTTTGGGAACTTAGATGTAGTTACGCCCTTGAGCCTGTGGTTACACTGGCTCACCTTTCAAACCGGAACACAACAATAGGAAGTAATGCTGTTCGGTAGTAGAATGTGGTGGTAGGTACCACCTATTCTCTCAGACGAACTTGCATAAAGGCTTACCACTAAGTAAAATATATGTGTATGAAGATAAGGCTCTTATACATATATAGAATAATGCGAAAATGATAACGAAGTATATTAATGCAGTAGTTATAATAATCTTTACATTTTTAGATATATTTTCGTGTTCGTATTTTTAAGAAGTGTATTTGTGCGGACGTTTATTTTTCCTGGTCAAGGTTAATTCTTCTACGAAATAATGATGATTTTACCTTAAAAAAATTCGTTGTATAATGAACATCTGATTTTCATAACGATTATAATTCAGCAGTTTTGTTTTAGTCAAAAAACTTTGTAAAGAATAGATGAATATATTTCTCGCCTCTATGTCGTCAACATAGGAAGTTAATAGTTTTAACATTGTATAAAAATAAATTAAAACAATATTTCTAGTACGCCTGAAGCGAACGATGTAACACCCAGGTGTGTAGTCCCTGCCTAAGCCTAAGGGTATTTGTTTTATATTACATTATTTTATTGTCAATAAATTAAAAAAATAATATATATATATTAAAATACAAAACTATTTACACAAAATTAACGAACGATTTTAAATTACTTTAGAAAAAAGAGAAAATAAAATGTTTCTTATAACTGAATCTTAGAAACATTTCGTTGTATATAAAGCTAATAATTACCTTAAATAAAAAGGTTGTTTCCAGTAATTATTGATTCTTATTTGTTGAAAAAAGAAGCCTTTGAAGTTTTCAATTACATAAAATTGCTTATTTTATTTCTGTTGATCAAAATCGTATGACATAATACACCATTTTCGTATTTTAATAAGAAAAAATTTCCGCAATAAAAACTTACCGATTAAAACTTGAATCGCAACAAGAACTGCGATTCCAAAGTAATCTTACCAAAATAAGTAGAAAACTTTGGTTTTGATATTAAATTAACATAATTGTACCACTACGCGGTCTAATTAGCGGTAAGTTTCGCAATATTCGTGGTACGTATGTAGATAAGATACCTTGGAATATAGTAAAATGTTTCAGAACGTTCGGTTTAGGAACTTATGACGTCTGTCCCGGATCGCGAAGTATTTCTGCGTCAGCCTGACGCCCGTTGCAAACCAGATACAATTTCACGGTGTGCCAACTTGCAAAATTCGTCGCGAAATTCTAATTTCATACAAAATACGGGCAACGTTCAGGATCGGACGTGGCATGCAACGGGTATTCTGATATGGATTCGATTTGATCTGAACAATCTTTTATTATTAACGTTTATGGTATCCGACAAATCGTTGCTTACATAGTGTAAAATAATTAGTTCTTACTCTATTGAAGCAGTCGAGTATGCTTTAACATTAACTAACTTTACTTAACAATGTTTAGTGTATATTTTTTGGTTTAAATTAGGTAGACTGACCAAAATAATTTGCCGAGGTGGCTATGGGTACGATTCATTTAAAAAACTCCTTACAAAAAAAAAAAAAACATTTGAACTTTAAAAACATTCGAAAAGACCCTTAAAAGCAGTATACATTTTTAAATCCATGTTTTTTTAATATTTGACTGGGAAAGTTTTAAGTTAGTTACGTTGGCTCAATTAAGTTGAAACCGGAACTTGCAGAAAACTCCAGGTAAAATAAAACATATGAATTATTTACGAAAAATATAGACATCACTATTATAACATTTATTTCTACAAATGTTATTTGAAGAAACTCATGATTTAGAAACTGTCCTCTTCTCTCCATGCTGATGGAAACCGTAGACTTTCTGAAACATCTCATAAGCATTTACGGTTAATAAACGTAAGTATTATAAAATTGAAACCATTTGAACTAATTCATTTTTATAAAAGTAAAGCTGCTAATACAACAAGCTGTAATTTTATGAGACTTTAGTAAACGTGCAATAAAAATAATTTGTTATACATACATATAACAATTGTAGTATATGAACGAGTGACAAAGATAAGTAGAATAACATAAAAGCTAAAATTGAAACGATGGATCGATAATTATCAATTACCTAATAATTGGTAATTTTCGATCTAAGAAGTACACGTTTGTCGTTTGGGTCATTTTCTTAACATAAACTAATTAAATCATGATTTAATCGGTTTATGGTATGTCAGTAGTCGATTCCTACATTAATAATAATAATCAACATTTGATTATAGCGTGGACCTTTTAAAAGCTTAGAGAATATTTAAATAATAGCAATAGAGATTTTCAAAATAAATTTTGCGATAATAACCCTCTTCGCGTAATTGAGGTTGAGCGATAAGACGGTGATCAAACTAATCTAATTACTTTTACCTTTCATATTAAAAATATTTTCACCCAAAACCCTTGTTAAATATGCTGAAGCCGGCGAACAAAAGTGTATAATCTGTTTGGTGTCCGACGAATTAAAGAAGCCGACCGACGCAGAAGCTCTTGTGAGATCAAAGGCACTCCGCGTCTTACTAATTGATCTTTGAATTTTGATGGCGTACTCTAAATTCAGGTTTAATTTCCAATAAAACATGAATTTGAATTTTTACTTTACATTATAATGTATTTTGTGATAAAAGATTACTTTCGGAAAGTATATAAATGTTCATTTAGATGCAATTCAATATTTAGGTACTTATAAATATCAACCCACAAACCATGGAACAGCGTGGTAGAATAAGCTCCAATCGTTTTCTTAAAAAGGAGGTCGATTTCCTAACCAATGAAACCATTATGGGCTGTTACTTATTTTTATTTTATGTGATATATTTAAGATACTTAAGAATTCTTTTAATTTAATATACTCTCTATTTAATTGGTTAAATAGGGTTCTTACTAAGGAACAGTCAAAGTCAAAGTCAAAAATCTTTATATCTTTTCAATATAGAAGCGTTAGACTTGCTTTTTGACAGTCCGAAATCGACCACCGGCTTGGAAACAAGCACCTAGATCCTGAGAAGACCCGACGAAAAACTCAGCGGGATTTGTTTTAAAAATCATATTTTACAATTATTGTTTTCAAACAATAACAAAAAATAAGTTATTTTAAACAGCCTGGAGGCGATCATCTCATTCCTAAGGTGTGCTGTGTGTGTATTCTTTAGCACACAAACGCTCTTAAACGATTCTTTTAGATTTTATAATTGAATATTTTTGAACGTTTTCTGGAATTCAGTTGTAAAAATGTAAACATTGTCTCTGCCACAAAAGAGTAACTAACCCTGTGTAATCGGGTAATTGAAGTAACAAGTTTATGCTTGTTCCTAGTCTTAATAATATATGCGTCACAATTTCTGGAAAAATCGTTTATCTTTTTTGCGTACATATATAACATTATCAAATAAAAATTGATAAGCGACTGTCATTATTTTAATTTCTTTAAATATAACTCTTAACGAAAATTTTATACCAGTTTATAGATTGCACGAATATTTCTTGACTTCTTCTGCAATACAAATGGTATTTATATCAGCTACATTACCCTAGAGTAGAATATAGAATTCTACGGTGGAAATAACTAAAATACGTGGCGAGCCGTGTCAATATCAGCCAATAGTTTATTTTTTTTAGTATGAAATGTAAGCAGGTAGACCGCTTTTATAAAAATAATATCTCTTAAGCATAAAAGGGGTTTGTTCCTTTTTTAAAATACAATTAGACATCTAAGCTGTAATAATTCGATATATAAATAATAAAAAAAAAAACCTTATAACAGTTTCCATACGGGAAATATTTGAGAGATATTATAATAGTTGAATTACCACTTGGTTGGTATTGTTTAAGTTTAGAATTAAATGAGTGATAGTAAATACTTTTTATTGTTTTTAAAAAAAATAATGCATATTCCAAACATGATGATGAAATTTATTTAAAAAGATAAAAAATATAAAAAATCTTTTATTATATTATTATAACATCGTTGAAATTAAATTGTGTCTTATATTAAAAACCATATAGAACCATAGTAAACTAAGTTTATTATTTTAATTAGTAGTAAAGTCGCTAGGTATATTTGCTATTTCGAGGGCTGTAGCTGTTGTATTTTATGAAATAGCTAGGAAATTTATGAAACTATACTAGTTTATATTTATAATATTTACTAGACTTTCGTTCTGGCAATTTTTTTGTATTGATTACCAATTTTTCTCCCAAGTAAACCTTATAAATAACTATGTTCTTCCTTTTTTATGCTATTGGTAGGCGGTCAAGCACGTGTACAATCTACCGAGGTAAACGACTACCACGGGCCATATGCATTAGCACTCTAAGAATGACCACTTCTTAGATTGCCAAAGAGCCACCAACCTCGGGAACTAAGATGTTTATGTCCCGTGTGCCTGTAACCGGACCTTAACAATACTACTTTTGGACTTTCGTTTCCATCAAGAAAGACCTGTATAAATAATTACATACAATTATATTTATGAGTATGTATCCTGTATCCGTCAACAATTAACGTAAATCTCTCATTTATATAGAATATTATAATAAATCTTATTTGTATTTTTTTATCAGTTTGAAATATAGCTTTAGGCAGATGCCAATTTTTTTTTGCGAAATTTGGTTATAGAATCGAGTACATGGCCCACGAAGGATGTACAAGCTTTGTGAAGTCGAAAACTTAATTTTACTTAGTAACTTACTTTATCTATACTTCTCGTGTTTATAAAATGGGTTTCAGTTTCAATCAAAGTCATCGATGTTGTTATTGATATACACAATGTTACAATATCATAAATACCATTAACCTAGAGCGATCATTTACATACATCAAAAACAGGAAAGGACCCAAAGTTGATCCCTATGGAACGACCATTTTTAAAACAGATCCAGAAGATTATCCCATTTACAGAAACATGCTGGGTTCTATTGTTGAAGCAACGATGTCAAGAGCTTTATGTTTATGTAAAAACGTCGCCACTTAATCTAATACTTTAGAAAGAACACAGAATATATCAATAACATTTTGAGATTTTTCTCAGACATCATACAGCAAACTGAGAGGTGGAGCGACCTCTGGTTAGACCTTATTGCTCACTATGAAAAATGCTCTTTATACTGAAATAAATAAGAGGTTAATTTAAAATATTTTTTCAAATATTTTGCTTCCTGGCAGAAGTAGCGAAATTCGAGGCCTCGAATTAACAGGATCGCTTCTGTTTACAGTTTTACATTTAAGTAAAACTTTATTACATTTGAATAAATCGGTATATAAACCCTTGTCGTGAATATTATATTTACCGAAATATCCCATAGATTCATACATCTCGGAAAACCCAATGATGAATGGCCCTTTAGGGCCTGGTACTTTACTGTTTTGACAGATTCTTGACAATCGTAAAATTAATTTTGACAAAGTGTTAATAATTATGGGGATTTATTTATAAGTCGTGAAGAAACCCGAAACAGATCCGTTGATCATAGATTGTCAAATCTCTAGATCTAATATTCCCATTGGTAAAACCGTTATATTGTCAGTGTTGTGCTGGCATAATAGATATTTATTGATTATAAAAATATAAAATTTACACTTGTAATGATATACTAAAACCTTCTGCTACTTCTGGTATGAGTTTTACATTGATTTAGTAGTTTTTTTCCGTTCTCTCATTTATTAATTACTCATCTCTTTATTTATTAGTGGCCATATGTAAAAATTTTAATGTATTTTGTTTGATTTTGAATATTCTGGAATTAATGCAACTACTACACCAATGGTCTCAAGATGATAGTCATTCAAGCCAAATATTTGTGAAATTTCTCCTTAAAGTAAAAGGAGAAATACACACACCTGGAAGAAGTGGGAAATTTACGGATTATAACTGTCTTGACAAAAATTTAAGATGGCTATTTTATGAAATAAACAATATACAGCACAAAACAGACTTCATGTTTAATTTTATTGAAGTTATAGTAATGAAAGGTGGAATTCTTGTGGGGTCAGGCGGCCGACAGGGCGGCACCAATGTTCTGGGAATTTAGTAATTGTTCCTCGACTTAGTTGTAGCGTATAATCAAAAGACTTGCGGATTTTTACCATTATTTATAAATATTTATGAACACGACTTGAAGTTATCTTTTTTTTACACGAAAAGTAAAATATACCATAACAATACCAATTAGATAGTAGATTAATTAATTCATTCATTATTTACTTAAATAATTATATTGTTGATGATTTTTTTTTTTTAAATTGGAGATATTATATAAAAATTTTATTTTTAAATAATTTAAAATTTATTTTAAGACAGTAGAAGTAGTCTCAATATAATTTTACCTAAAAATCTTTATATTTTGATAAATTACTACAATTTCGTACAAAAAATAAACAAAATGTAATACAAGCAATAATAATAATAATGTATAATGTGATCCTTATTTTTAAGCCAATTAGAATCACTGAATCTACTACAACATGTATTGACACTATATTCAGTCATTATGTTATCATAAATATGTTAAGTTAGTATAGTTAAGTACAATTAGCTTCATTTCAATCTCAAATAAAAAAGGGAATAAAAGTATTTACAAAAAAAAAACCAATAAATACAAATTGAATGAAGAAGTTCAAAATTAACGCAAAGTTCTCATCTACCAATATACCAACAGACGAAAATTCTAATGTTGATAATTATTTTTAATTAATTATGTAATATTTACTTCTAAAACAATTAATTCACGGATTTATCATTATTCATTATTGGGCAACTGCCGAATTTACAAGAGTAGCAAAGGTTGTACAAAGGTTGTATAGACTATATAGGACATAAAACTGGTATTATTTTTATAAACTATTTTAGTGCCTAGTCTTAATTATTCAAACGAGAATGTTCCATGCCTAAGTAAGAAAAAAAAATATGGGCGCACCATACAAAATTAAAATGATGTGGAAAATTACAAAACTGGAAGAGACAAATTAATTTCGATACATGAAAAGACATCTCTTGGAACTCCAGTTAGTGTGGGGTCCCTCATGGTTATATTCTTGGTCCATTTCTATTCCTCATTTATATCGATGAATTGCCATATATGAACAATACTCTTTCTGAAATAGTATGTTTTAATGTAACTATTATACAGTGAAGTAAATAACTAATTATTATACACTGAAAAGGAAAAAAAAAATCAATTTACTTGTCCGAAAGTAAGATGTACTACAACGAATGTATTTTTAAAAAATTATGATTGCTTTAGATGTTTTAGAAACAAAATATATTTACTTGGTATCACTATATACACTATACTTCAAGGAGCCTCTCGTATAAATATATATGCGAGAAGACAACGCATTGTAGACTTTCCTAAAACAATAAACTGTATTTAGTTACTTTGACAGTATATACTTTGTTCTTATATTTTGGAGAACGCTTCAGCCATTAAAACCATTTGTTCTGCAAAATAAATCTATTTGTAGAACTTTTAACTTGTTCTTGAAAGATTAATTACCATATTAATTTAAAGAAATAATAATAATAACTATCGCTTTGCTGTATAAACACGTATATTTGATAATGTTATATTATGAAACCAAAAGATTTCCCAGAAATTGAGTGTGTGAGTGATTTTAAAAGTGTCAACTTCTAATATTATTTAAGAAACAAGTAAAATACAATAAACTTTTTCATTATTGTGAAACCCATAATTGTTCAATTTGAGATAGTAAAATCCTGCTGAGTTTTTTTTCGTATTTCTTAGGTCATTGGCTTTCTTTTTCGAAATGGTGGTAGATTTTTAACAATCGAAAAGCAAGTGTAACGCTTCTATATTTTCAAGATTGCGAGTATTTAATATTTTTTTTATTCTTTTGAAAATGCAATTCTTGCTTTAACGCAATAGTACTTAGTAGAATGTACATTTCACTTATCAGAAATCCGTGTATAAAATAAACCCGATTCGGATTAGTTCCTTTGATACTGTTTTGATTACACCAATACAAGGTAAAGCTAACATGCGCATTATGGCCTATAGAATTAGGACTTTTGGCATCAACCGACGTATTATGTTCTGCTGTGCTAATCATACTACATAATATCTTAAATTAGAAATTTCTATTTGTGAATTAAAAAATATTCAAAGTCAAGTCAAAGACCTTCTCTACTTTTAATAAAAAGGCTTGGAGCTTATTCCACCTGCTAGAATTACATTTGACATATTATTTATTTATTTATTTATTGTTTATTTATTTGTTGGAAAAGTTACACCATTAACTTATCACTAAGCACTTAAAATTAATATCTGCCTTGGGTAACATACAAAGTGATACGTCTTTAAAGGTGTAAACAACATTGAAGCAGCATTATGCAGGTTTCCTCAAGATATTTCTTTTATTGATAAACATGATATTGAAAGGATTATAAATATGAATTAGGAGGCGAACAGGCAATGGTTCTTGCATAGAATTATTATTAATTACGATCGATGGCTAAGATCCGGTTGTCGTATCTAATCTTAGCTCCTAAAATATATAAAGGTACTACATCATTCTATTGAGGTAAGTATGGTCGTGATTTGACGTATAACGTACCGTTTTCAGAATAAAGTACTATTATTAGTCTGTTGTTAAAGTGTGGCTCTTTGCGAATATTGTTTTATTTCTCAATAACGTAGCAATTGGCTTCGATTATTGTTTGTACACAAACGTATTTTAATTAAAAACACATTTCAGCTATTTTTCATTTTTAGTGCAGTACAGTTCTTTTTTTAAGTTGGTTCAACAATTTTAAATGACATTAAAATAATATATTAATGGGTTACATAAGTAAAAACCTTTCTTAAATTTTGCCTAATCTCATGCGTATTAAACGCTCACCGTCACCATTATCTACTATATCTACATTGTCATTGACAATTATTTTCTATAATATTTTGATTAAAATCTTACATGATTTTTTGTATAATTTCTGCATTTTCTAAAGTCCATACTTTTTTTGTTAAGTGTGTGTTTTTGTTAAGTGTTTAATAACTGACTGAGTTTCTCCCATAGCTACTTCATATCTGGAAGTGTATCAAAGAAGCCTAATGTCGTGAAAATTTTAGTAAGTAGTTACATATTATGATTTTTATTTTATTCACTGGTTAGGTTATATTGCCGTTTTTGTTAGATGTAGTATATTGAAGGAAACTCGCTGTCGACTGTAAAATGATAAAGTACATATATAAGGAAACTAATAATCTCTTTTTAAACAACAGAAACGTCATACGAGAGCGTCTACTGACCTTCTTCAAAGAAAAACATGGAAGTTGTCGACGTTCCGCTACTACTCCCCAAAGCTGGGGTTAGGGGTGTTATTAATTTTACGTAATATTTTTCTCGCAACGACGAATTTTTTTTGATAAGCTACATTAGATATGGTCTTACTTATAATGTGGCAATAGCTAAGCCATATTCTATCTGTAAATGACATGACATCATTGCCTAGGCACTGAATAGAATCTGAATTGATAAAAACTCGTATGCCGTCATGCTATAAGAGCGATCTCCACTCTTTCCCTGTTCTCTACTCTCATGTAAATGTGGACAGAGTACACATAATAACAAGAAAAAATATATATTTTATTCTATATTGATTGAACATTTTTTAAGAAAAATGCGCGATTACAATACCCAATAATATCTATTCATTGAGATGGAACATTGTCATTGACTGTAAGTAGCAGTCACTTTGAGGGTAAGCTTAGTTAGCGTGTGTGACAGATACATTTATTTAATTTGGTGATGTTTTGATTAAATTTTGATTGATTATGTATGTTTCAATTGTTTAACTTGGGTTAATATTTTCTGCTGAATAGTGAATTTTATCAGGATACAGCTCGACGGTGTCATTTTTGGACGTTACCCTTAGGCCAGTCCACAAAAGCGGACATGCAGTACACATGTGAGTATAAAACACGAAGGAGCATATGAAGCCCAACTAAGACCCGCTGGTTAGCAAACTTCGCATGTTTATTTCGTCAGTGGAAAAGTAACACTTGATTATGTTTTTTAAGAATAAAAAACAATCATGTTTGACTCGCGTTTGTAGTTTTTGTCAGGTTTCTATTTTATAGTGAGACTGCACTTTACACAAATTACTCGATAATTAACCTAGACGAAGTACAATGTTTGAAATAATAAAGTGCTAGCGGTCCTAAACGGAGATGTCGTGAACTTTGTCTGCAGAAATTGGCGGTAACTTTTGGCCGGTTGCGGTGTGACAGATCGGTCCATCATATAATCATTTAGTTTTACGAGGAGATGTGTTAATATTTTTAATTGTTTTGCTAACAATACTACTTAGTTTATTTATGTTACGTATTTTGTTTGACTCAATGCAATTTATAAGAATATAATAATTTTATTAGCAAAATGTTTAGTATCATTTACAAAGTTCCTGGTGCAATTTCATTAATAGAATTACATATTATGAAAATATATCTGTTAATTATACTTTTTATAAAGTTTTCATATAAGTCGGCTCTAGTTGATTTGTTGATATACATACCTATATAAAGATTGATTATATTAAGTACCTTAGTTTAGTTTGCGAGCAATTTTTTATAATTTTAATATTCTTAATTTTTTAAATATATTTTATGATTTTGCCGACGTTGCGACGTTGCCTCTACTAAAATATTAGTCTTAAGTAGTGGCGTCCAGCTGTCTAGTTAGAAGCACTTGAATCCTGTTCACTTAAGGAGATTACAATTGCCTGTGTACTAGACGGAACGTGTCATTTCGTTCGGAAGATTCAAGATGCGGATTGCATGTAAAATTTAATCACGTCCTGTGGAAGTTTTTATAAAATTAATCTAAAGACAGTCTTAAATTTTTTTAATGTAGTCAAGTAATAACAGTAGTCAAGAAATACTTTTTTGCACAATAATTAATTCTAATGTCTGAAATATGTTGTTTTCATCTTCAATTTGATATAATTCAGGAAATTGGCTTATTTCTTGTTCGTTGTAGTGAACAACGTGTCTTCTAATCAACGTGTCTTCTTCAAAAATTTCTTGTGCTATATTGTCGAAAACTAACGCTGATATTTGAGTCGGTTTGATTAAAATATTGCATCTGGCTAGTAGCTCGTTGCTTGATTCGATTCAGTTGTTTGTGAGAAATAAGATTTTGTTTGAAAATTATACGTGCTTAATTTTGATAGTGTGTTACCGATAAATCTATAAACTGCAGGTTTATCTGGGTTTGTATTTTTAAATATTATTTCTAATTTACTAATATACCTATGTTCCTAGGTACTAGGGAGTACCTTCGCGTTTTGCTACGAAGTAGTAAAATATTAGCTCTACTTGTTTCTGATGCGTCCATTTCCTTCTTCTATCGTTATTGTAGTTCGTACTTTGTTCTGATTCATTCAACGACGCAGTTGAAAGAGAAGATATTGGAGTGATTCAGCGTGCCTTTCGGCTCTGGAGTTAAAATAACAAAACGTAAGTTTTTCTACTAATAACCAATTCTTTCTTGCATCTTCAAATTGTGCTTGCGGGATACATCTTCTTGCACTGCAAAGTAGCATCCTTCTCGCTTTGTTCATCGGTTGCTGTCCTTAAGGATTTTTCCCTAACACCCCTATTCCTGATTCCCGACCAACCGGATAGCCGAGAGTTACTGGTGTGCATTCTGTCACTGACACGAGCTACAGACGCGATTATCACGGGAAGCGATCCTATACGTGTATTCCTAAATATGCTTCTATATCTCCTTCTTGAGTTACTAGAGGAGCGTTAGCCATTTGTTTATAAACTTAAAAGCTACCAATGTTCGTCCCTCGCGTGGCAATGATGTTCATGCCGAATGTGGAGCTAAGTTTTGAGGGACCTAGCTATTACTGTATAATTATATCCTATAAAAAATATTGTATAATGGAGCATGTTTTTAAGCTATTTGATAAAAATCAAATAATTGCATCTGCTGGGTTAAATCCCACATCCAAGTGTTGAGCAAGTCTTATTACAGGTACAAGACATTAGATCTTAGTTCTCAAGTTTAGTGGCAAATTAGTGTTGTAATAAATGGATAATATTTCTTGCAACGCTAAAGCCTATGGGTGATTAAGTCCACCAGATGTGACCCATATGCTAGTTCGCCTATAATATATAAATATACATAAAAAAATAAGGAATTATATTTGTTACGAATTTCGAAAAAAGTATTTATTGTAAATTCTTCGTAATATTATTATTTGTTTATTGAAATTGAACGAATAAACCTACTGATATGTTAAAGAAGATTTAAAAAAAAAGAATACACAAGGCGTCTTGTACGATTTGTATAATATGACAAATAAATTTTGTTTTATATTGAATATTGTACTTGGTTAAATTATACTATTTTTGAAATGCAATGTTGTAAAGAAAGTTTACCTAGTGCGTTCATGACGCTAAAGCACAATTCTTGATTGATTGAATACGATCTTATGATTCGTCGACATAAACTAATAATATTTTACCACATTTACTTTATAATATAAGTTTAGTTCCTATAATATAATTTACAAAACTAAGTTCTTACTAATAATTTGTTACAATGAAAGCCGGTAGCCGCGCTTTTGAGTGTTGTCATATAGATAATAAAAGAAAAAAAAAATACTAAGTTTGGTTTAGTTATGAACAATGTTGCTTCTTAAATAAATACAAATAAATTGATACACTTCAACTTAAATTTTTTTTTTTTTAAGATTTTAATCTTTTTTTATTTTTATTGTTATGAACTAAACACTACTTAAATTCAAATTTCGCAGCGATTAGAATGAAAAAAATCACATGTCAAGTAATCGTTTTCTATTCGTATAATCAATACAATTGTTAAAAATGTTTTATTACCTACCATGTAGTTCAAAATTCACAATAAAGTCATGCATAATTATGGTTTCTTCGTATTGAAATGCAATTACGCTAATATGAATTCCACGAAGTTAACTATTCTGAAATAAAGACAGTTTGGTTCAGTCATTATTTATTACCTTTGAAAATTACGTTTCAATATTTCAACTTATCAATCGCAAACCGCAAACGGTCACTTATTGACACGAATTTTATCCCGATCATGCTTTGTTCGTTTTAATTAATCATTTTTCCAAGTACAAGTGACGTAATATCCGAAAACTTGCGCCAAAAACAAAGGTATGCTCTCTTAATCTTTGGTTTCTTTAAATATGTGACCCTCTGATATGAAATGTTTATATATGTCTGACTGCTGGACAAAAGACCCCTTCTCTCTTTAGGGCATATTTTAGAACTGTTTCAATGCGGTTTGGTGGAGATGTTGCAGGCATTTTGCTTATTAACCATTCATTTAACAGCCTAGCCTACTAAGCGGCGCAGTTCAATTAACGGCCTGTATGACATTCAGCCAAAACACGTTTCGTTCATAAATGGGGTAATTTACTTTAAGCTTTTCTGTAAATAGAAATATACATATTAAATATATGCTGAAAAATATTTATTAATAATATATCATAATTGTATAGTATAAGTATAGAAAAAAAAATTTTTCTATCAAAAAAAAAAAAAATTCTAACTTAACCAATATTAATAAATATTTTTATAATTTTTACCCTTTTCGATGAATTTTCATCACATTCACATTCCGCACATTTCACCACGCTGCTCCAATGCGAGTTGGTGGAATACACATGTGGCAGAATTTTGATGAAATTGCACACATATGCAGGTTTCCTCACGATATTTTCCTTCACCGCCGAGCACGTGATGAATTATAAACACAAATTAAGCACATGAAAATTCAGTGGGTTTGAACCCGAAATCATCGGTTCAGATGCACCTGTTCTAACCACTGGGCTATCTCGGCTCTATTTTCTTGTCTCTTAACGTTATCTAATAATAAATGTTTAGATATTTTCCTATGGGATTTCATATTGAGAATCAGTGGTCTACGCAGCAATCGCTCGCGCGATTCGGACGGTCAATTGCAGCTTGCAAAATCAACCGATAAACGATCGAATACTCAATTAGCTTCGGTATGATTTAGTTATTAGGTAACGATTCCGCTTCTAGCTCCGACATTTGATAATGAGCTTCTGATCACGGGAATGCTCTCTATATATTTTTATACAAAGTAGCTCATTAGTATATCAATATACAATCAAGTCTTTTATGATTTACTGAAGTTTTTTTTTAATCTTCTATACTTAACAGACGTGTTGTTTATGTCTGTAGTGTATTTTCAACTGCTTTCATTGATATTATGTTTGAAGAATTTAATTTATAAGATTACTGATGACTACGTAGCAGGACCGTCTTTCGTCGATGGTCAATTTTTGGACCATAAGTGAAACACCCCAGGTCTCTTATAATATTTTTTGGAAAAACAATGCTTGCACCACGATGCTTATTTAACTCAAGTCTGGCTATGTTTAGTTTTAATTTGACTCTAAAACTATAAAATGTTGTTAGTTATAGGTTTTTCTAAATTTGGTAGTATTATTTGTTTCATAATAAGGACTTCGTCATTGGCCTTGATTGTCTGCCAGTTGGCTCACTTTAGGAGTGTTGTTAGTCTTTATTCTCATACTTAATTTTAATGTGGTTAAATATAAATAATGAAACACATTTATGCATATGTTTTGGCTTGTTTATGCCATTTTTTATAATTTATTTACACGCTTATTCAATTTAAATCCAATTTCTGTTCTGCTGTCAGTTTTAAAAACTGCAAGTTCAGCGTTGTTCATTTGAATGTGATTTGAACACGCATCCGTATTTTCCTCTACGTTGCAGTGCGGGAAATTGGTAAATCAGCGAAAAACGTCCGAGTTACAGTTTGATCTATTGCGTTTTGATTTATTCGAATTGAACTTTGTTTTCATCTTTCAGAAGGTAAGACGTGTTTATAAAATACACCACATCTGTTTTGTTTTAAATTAAGCTATTGTTTATAATAATATATATACCAATATATGACATTAATGTTTGTTTGAAGGCGCTTATCTCTATTATTAGTTGGATTTGAATGTAAATAAAATGTTTTATGTTAAATACTCATATTAATGTTGTCTTAGATTTTCGCGATTATTACACATTGAAATAAAACTAGTTTTTAACGGATTTAATCGCGTATATTAATTATTTTAACATCCCGACGTTTCGAGCACTTTGCAGTGTTCGTGGTCACGGGCAGACTAAGGTGACATTTGTCTGTTCGAATTAAAAATAAAAATTATTTAAATCGTTGGCGGTAGTTGTAATAAACCACGTAGCATAGATAGTTCAGTTATAAAAATAACAAGTAAATCAAAGGAAATCTAAAAATATCCGTCCAGTCCAGTAGACCAGAATTTTATTTAAATAATAATTATTAAGATGAAGACCTTAAATATATGTTTACAAATATGAATTAAAAATAGTTACTGTTTAAATGATGACCGCGTGGACTGGTGGCAAGAAAACTAGCATTTCCCCGCTATTTTTGTCAAAAAACGAACCAGCCCTCCTGTCACCAGTGAAGGGCAAAAAGGCGAGGTATTATACTTCTGATGAATCTTTTTACACTACTATATCAAGTGTTTCAACAGCAAATGGAACAAAAAATAAATACTACGTGCTCTTTTCCCAGCAGTTATATTACGGGCTTTTACTTTAACAATGATTCGACGGAATAATTGTAATTATATTGGTTACCATATACTGAAATGCATATTCAGTTAGTTTATTTATATGCTGAAATCTGAATACCAACTTTGGAAGTTTGATAATTTTAATAAATGAGATAGACAGTTTATAATACGTGACTGAATAAATTAATAAATTTAATTCATAGATTTTGATTCCATTGAAATAGATTCAACCTTTTCTGACACAGAAATGTTACCGCTAAAAGCATTATAATTTTAGAACGAAATTGTTTTAAAATATCAATCATTATATTCGTACATTATTAGATTTACTTGGGGCCTTGTAAAAGTCAGTCTGGGTAGGTGCCATCTACTCATCAGAAATTCTACCACCAAACAACAATACTTAGTATTATTGTAACTACAGGCACAAGAGTGATAACATCTTAGTTATCATGGTCGGAGGCATCTTTGCGATGCAAGGGATGGTTTGGCAGGTGGCACAGTTAACCGACCGCCTACCAATTTCGTAAAAATCGGTTATAACCTATGAAACTGCGATGGCTCAAAAATCACGGCTTTTTATAAATATAAGTAAGATACAACGAAAATAAATAAAATAATATTATCTTTATTTATAAATGAGAAATTTTAATTTGTAATGTACTTAAAATATACATTAAACTATTAACCGCGCGTTTCGGAGAATGTTTAAGGGCATAATATTATTTGATATGAATTTAACATGAATTGTATGTGAAATATAAAATATTTCATTCAAATAAGTTAAAATTATATTTATAGAATGTAAACGTAAATATTCATTAATGAATTATATAACTAAATAATATAACTCTTAAATTTACAATTAAAGCAGCGCGACAACGTAACGAAAATAAAACACGAAAAATGACACGAACGCTAAAGTCACTGAATATACTAGAATTATTAATGTAAAAATCTGTGACTTAAAATGTAATTAACTAATCTGAACTTAAATAAAACTAAAATGATATTTGTTAAAAAAAGTTCGTATTTATAGTAGGGTGCTTTAACAGTCATTCGCTTTTTAGTTTCGCTAGTACCGTTTGTGAAGTACAAAAAATAGCTAGCTAGCGTAATTACAGTACATTTGATTTCAATTGTCAAAAAAAAAAATGCAATTCAAATTGCTGGACGACTGTCAGGTGACATGGAAATCGTTATTATTAAATAAACTGCCTAGGCTGCCTCTGAACGACAATAATTTATATTCAACCGTTGATACATTATTAGATAATGTTTTTTGAAATTGCGTTTATTTGTCTGTTTTGAATTCATGCTTAATTATTAATCTCATAAAGATGAAACGGTTGTTTCTGTCCTAAAATAATATTTTTTATAATGTTATATTATTTATATAATATAATTGCTCGCATGGCAATTGATTATATTACAGAATTATTCAAAATATTACGTGGGCTAGATCTACCAGACTGCTCGTAGAGCTTACTCTGGAACAGGCTAATTAGAACCGTCCATGCGAAAAACAGTCTTCTCTTAAGTCTATTCCAGTCATTTTAAATATGTCTTTATGTGTTTTATAAATTGTCACGGCGAAGCAGACTTTAATCTGTACTCTCTTGAACTTAAAGAGGTATTCTGATTGTGTCAAAGATATTCGTGGAACATACACTGTTTCTCCTTTAGCACATCATGGATAACTCTCGCCTTTATAAAATTACGATGGAGTGCCGTTACTATTAATCTGGTGTCGGTGCATAAATTTGGAGGTCTTAAATTCCTCAGTACCATTACTCTCCTTAAAAAAATGGCCGACTTCAAGACTAACCTTTATACGAAATTTCAACCCCTATTACATCCCTTAGGGGTAGAATATCCAGAAACGCTTAAAAATATATCTAATCATTTCCAACCATTATCCCGTAAATAAAGTTTTATGTTTCAAACTTAAAGAAAGACAGACTTCCATACAAATATTCAACCTTTATTTCACCATATTAGGGGTAGAATATGCAGAAACGCTTAAATATTAATTTTAAACCATTATCCCAAAAATTAAATTTCATATTTTTAACTTTAAAAATGACGGACTTCCATACAAACTTTCAATCCCTATTTCAAAGAGGTATAATTTCCAAAATTCCTTCCTTAGTCACCAAATTTCATAGCCCTAAATTTAATAGTCTATGATCAGCGATGATGAATCAGTCAGTCAGCACTTGTTACTTTACATATATAATAAAGATAGTTAAATATTAATGATTTATTTAAGCGAGCGAATTGTTTAGATGGATATTGGTACTCTGAGATTAATAAGACATTTCCTACACCATTAATGAACTACTAATAATGGTATATATATAATGCTGGCTCACTCATCCGGAAACGAGAACGAAACATGGCAATACAAAGTGTTGATATTAAGCAAAGAAGAGATCTCAACCATTTTTATTTTGTTCCCAGAAACACAATATAATATGTATTATTGTTTTAGAGGAATGTAAGTTGACTGATAAGATGACTCAGTAGTTACAACGCGTCCATCTTAACTTATGTTTGCGGGTTCAAAACAACGGTAACATCACTGAATTTTCATGCCCATAATTTGTGTTTATAATTCATCACGATCTTGGCGGTAAAGGAATACATCTTGAGGAAAGCTTTCAATGTTATTTTAAATCAATCCATTTCAGTTTAATCCGAAAAACATTAGAAATATATGCGGACTATATGATGTCGCATAGTTAACCACACAACTCAGAAAAGAGTAGAATAGTATAGAAGTTTTTCTGTGGCTAACAATGTCATTAATTACTCAGTTTAAAATGGGGATGTTGTACAATGAGTTTAAAAGGGCTGTCTCATATCTTCCAGCTGTCTCTTCCAACTACAACAACAAAAGCAACTGTTACTGGAGTAGATTTTAGGGTAGTCTTTAAAAATATCTGAGGAATATCATGATCGATTCTCATAAAAACAATTAAGACTTAATGAGAGCCCTTGCTTGAGATAAGTAATATTCGTTCTGAATGACTGATGTTCTACTTCCGGTAAAATGAATGTTTTAATTATTAAAATAAAACGGTAAATACCTTTAGAGAAATAAAATAAATTATACATTTAGGATCCAGTTGGGGCTGCCACGAGACAGTAGTGAGAGTGACAGTACTAAAAAATTTAAAGCACAAGTCAAAAAACATTGATAAATACGGCATACATAATACAAGATTATATTAAAGATAAAAAATCATAATTGTACTTACTACTGTAGTAGTACTGCTGAGTTTCTTGCCGGTTCTCTGTAATATCTACTTTCCGAACTGGAGGTAGATCTACATTTAATTCAACACTGTAACATGATTATTCAAAAGTGCTTTTAAGAGCCTACTTGATTAAAGAGTATTTAGATTTTTTAATTGTGACATGTTCACGAAGGCGAGGACTGAAAACTTTTATGCTAACAACTGAAAAAGGATATGATCATACAGCAAAACGTAACAAAATGTAACTGGTCTCTATAGATAAAAATGCTTGTTTAATATTAAAATCAGCTATCTTAAGAACTATAATCGCGTAAATTAAAATGAAACAATAACTTTACCTATTCACAAACAAAGTCTAGGACAGAGTTCGTATTTTGTAAAGATTGTATGAATTAAAGATAGAAGTAACCTGCATCTTTAATTCATGATAACACGAACACGCATCAATCTTCATATCACAGAAAAAGATTTGTAAGGATAGTCTCGAAGATGAATGTTGCAAGCAATACTATTATTGGCGCCCTAGTATTAAAAATTGAATATAATGCGCGTAAAAATATATTGATACCACCACGAGTCCCTGGGGGAAACGTATAGGGCATTTCGAAGGGTAGGGAGTGAATGTTTGAACATAAAATTGTTTTGTATAATTTAAGACTTTAATATTTTACCATTGTTATTGAGGATATAAGATTTTGGTAACAGCAGTAGGGACATCGTGTAATTTATTGAAGTTAAACATCTATTTGCGCGCTTTGGGGGTAAGGTCGACTTGAATGCCGTGACGGCGAACGACTTTTTCCGCTACTCCGCACTGCTTTCAAATTCGTTGTGTTTGCATTGTAAACATATATACTTATACTTGATTGCGTTATATTAATGAAAAAATAAGAAAATGATATTTATTTTAATTATGAATCCATTATTTTATTTTACACATTTTATTATTAAATTTGTATCTCCACAGAAATGGTGTCCGTGTCTTTGGTGTATCCATCTCTTATTTTGCCATTTTATTTATTATTGTGTGACTAAATTTATTTATCACCAGACAGCAACACAATTTACGTTTGAGGAATAATTATTATTAATTTTATTTCAATAATATTGATATGATATTAATATTTATTATAATTACGTCTTGTGTTACGGACATTTTTTTTATATTTTCCGATAGATTTCGGAGTTTCGTTAAATTATAACATATTAATTAAATGTAAATGATAAATGTATCGTTATTTATTTTTTACGTTCTCTGCTCCTTCAATAGCGTATAAATTATTTTTATAGATCTCGAATTTGTCTATAAGCCCCGTACTTAATACGATCGGTTCAGTGTTGTGTTAACTTAACTTTTGATATGTTAGCAAATACAGAAAACGTCAGTATATAGAGAAAGTTAATTTTGAAATAAAAAATAGTTTGTTCCATTTTGTCATTAAATGCGTTATAATACATATTCTAATAATAAAAAAGTTAAACAGGTATTTTGGACGTATTAATATACAATAGTTTCGGACAAATGGTTTTGAGATTTACCAAGATTGCAAGGTAAATAAATATTGTTTTTTTTTTGTAGTACTGAATAATCTCTGATTTTGACGATTCTTGTTTTATTGGATGTATTCAAAAGAGGTCTAATGTAATTTTTTTTTAACCTGCAATGACAAAAGGAAGTTCTCAATTCGACGCATATATTTTACGTAACTTTATTTTGGCCGTGTTTCAGTGTAAATTAAATGATACTCAAGTACTTGGTATTTAAAACTTTAAAATAAATCTAGTACTAGATATGGTATCTAGAAATGCAAATATTACAACCAAAATCAACCTAGCTTATTAATAAGAAGGGACAGGTCACTTTATATTAATTGGCTATCAACTGAGGCTATAAAATAAAAATAAAATTTAATTTATTTAGGTATGTTGTTGCAGAGTAAAATTGAATGTAAGGCTTCAAGGTTGGGAATGTAGCGGCTTTGGAAAATAACTGGTAAGGAATTCAGTGCTTACAAATTTTCACTAATTAACACTTAAGTTAATAAAAATATTTATATATTTATTATCCTATTCAGACTAGTCTGTACTTCAACTACCCCCTACAGCTTAAAGGTCAATGACGTTTGTAGGCTAAAGTATTTTAATATGAAATTATATAATAAGTTCATCATATGCCAAGCTCCTAAAGTTTGAAGATTTCAGAGGTCATCTACGTGTTTAAAATGTCACTTAAATTTGTAAAGTTTTTGATTGAAATAGTCTAAAATAGGTTTTTATAAAAAGTTCGAAAACTATTACGAAAACTTCTCAAATTCGGTGCAGAAAAGGGTTAACATAAAAAGACTAAAAGGTAAAAAAAACTTATATATACTGGAAAAAAACACAAAAGGTGTTTCAAATTTCACTTGATTGATGGAAACCGATATTCAACGTTGCATTTTGGTTGTCTTCAGGATTCTATTTTTGAATGTTTGAAAAGGTGGACTCAACAACATTGAATAACACTAACGGATTTACATGCATAATAATATATTTTGTGACTGTGAACTCACGTAGAAGACTTACGTGGGTCAGGTAGTTTTATATAATTCATTTCTTACTCGACGGGAAACCTGTATCAAATGGAATGCGGGTGTCAAATGAAAGTGTGTCACATTTGTATCCGCATACTCACACTGGATGGTGTGATGGAATCATTTGCTTACTTAGAGATAGGGTTTTGTGCAAGCCCGTCCTAATGTAAGGAATGGTTAATATTTTTTACAGCTTCAATATCTACGGGCAGTGCTGACTACTTACCATCAGTTGACCCATTGGCTAGTAGTATATATATTATACGGAGGCGGTAGAATATACATATAATATCATAATTTCAAATTATTCAAAAAAGTTCCAGCCTTTATATGTATTAAAGCAGGGTAAATGGTTCCTCTAAAGACTTTTTTTTTATAAATATTTAAATATTATAAATGTCAAATATGTTCAGAAATCAAATCAGTACTTCTATAAGATCATTAAAAATAAAAATATTTTCCTCTTTAGATATTGTTTAACGTAATACTTGGCAATAAATAAGCACGGTACGATGAAAGCACGGAGTACATCACTAATTTATACATTATTCAGGATTCGAATCTGCTTCAAATCGTTAACTATTAATCTTATATAAGCACCTAAACTATTAAAGGTTTTATCCGATAAGCTCCAAAACTAACGGATTAGACACGAGCAACTGTTGATACTCTTATCTTATTTACATGTCTTGTAGATAATATAATGTCAAACTTTTACCAATATGTAATATAGAAAAATATGTCTTCGATGTTCTTTGTGTTATTACAAAAGTAGATTTCAGCATTTGCGAGTTAGTAAAATATTTGAATCTGTTTAAGCAATAGTAAATAAATAAATAGTACCGCGCTCGAAAATTAAAAATAAAAACTGATCATAGTCTTGAGAGGATTTATATATTATGAGCATTGGAGATTACATATTTTTTGAGGTGTTGTAACAATTGCGCGCATTGGGGGTGAGAACGTGTAGTGCGTATATATTATACTTACTTGCTATATTTATAAATATATTAATAATGATTTTTTTTTTAATATTAAGAATGTTTTTCATCATTATTTTTAATTATTAATTATTTTAATAATCATCAAATTCGAAATTTTATATACGTACCGTGTAAACCGTGACTTTGATATCCTTGTATTAACATAGGTACGCTTGCGATAGTGCATCTGTTGGTTTGTCCTACTTTCTCGCAGTAGCAGAACATTGGAATACCGGAATATTTTTTACGAATGATAGTTTATGGGCAAGAGCGAGGACACAGATAATTTCTGATTATTACAAACAAAAAATGATTATACCATGATTCTTGTGGGAGTTATTTTAACGATATATTGTAAGACTTTCGGTCCTCTCAAGGAGTAGTTTTGCCTCTTATATTGATTGATAGATCATATATATAATTAAATTCAAGAGATAATTAAAATAAATTGTTAGCAAAATTTTCATGATTTCTTTTTGTTTTAATGTGATAATTAGCGGCATTGAAGTCTTCACGGAAGTACAATGTGAATTGACCTAGTTTTTTTTCGAAGTCCTAAAAACCTCGTGAATGAACTAAAAGACAGACATTGTTAATGCTCTTTTTCAAATACTTCCACTACTTTCCAGGCCTTTGTACAGGGATTCTTGAACATTCACCAACACAATGGAATTGGCACGGCCTTTAACCATTAATTACTACTTTTAGGCCTGTTTAGTATGTATGTCTAAGATAGTTCGTAAATTCTTTATGTATAAAGTTGAGTGTACACTAGCGTTATTCAGCGTAGCATTGTTTGTTAAATTAAATTTGAAAATCGAATACCAGTAATTTATACATTTTATAAAAAATAAAAGATCTAACAATGAGTTTTTCCTGTTCTAGTCGTTTAAAGCCACGCAAACACATTCCATGGTTTATTGATGTAAAGTTATTATATATACAGTATATATAATATAAAGCATTATTCAATAATGACACTGCAATACTATTAAGTTTTAATTAAATTCGACTGTATCGTTTCTAAGATCGTTAAGAAAAATTTGAAAATTTAAAAAAAAATACCATTAATTTTGGTCGGTTTTCAATCATAACAACATAATTAATATATATTCACAAAAACCTTGTTTAATATGATGGAAAAATTTACAATCGATTTATAAACACGAAAAGTAATGATAAACTTCTAACAGCGGTTTCGACACAACAGAGACAATATATGTATCTGTCCTAAGATACAAGATTTGTTTCTACAATTCTGCAGACAATTACACATTTGCCAAGTAATAAAAGCTCAAGAGATCGCTATTAATGATAAGGCCATTTTCGCACTTACATTTAGTCTTTTTAATAAAAATTTACAGAATCTGTATGTGATTTTTTGAAAAAAGGGTTTATATTATATATAAAATTTTATTGTTGTAAATATTTTTGTGTTCCTATATGAACCTGTATATAGTTTGAATAGAACACTTTAATGTCATCAATATTTTAAAATAAAATGTCATTGTCAAAAAATGTCAATGTTCTTGAGTTCAAATACATATATAATAATATGTTAGACAGTAGTAAGTAGGTTTCTTAATATTCTCCTTGAAACAAAATTTGTAATGACATGTAAGTATATTACAACTGAGGGCGGGTAAATGGGCCACGTGGTGATAAGTGGTCACCAACGCCTATAAACGTTGGCGCTGTAAGAAATATTAACCGTTCTCTTCATAGTCAATGAGCCACCAACCTTGGGAACCAAGTCGTTATGTCCTTTGTGCCTGAAGTAACAATGGCTTACTAAACCTATCCGGAAACCAACAATAGTAAGTATCGCTGTTTAGCGCTAGAATACTGCCATGTTCTTCTTCTCATATTACCTCAATTTTTTTTATATATATAAAACTGTTTCATCAAAACTTAATGTCGAGATATATTATGAACGCTCAATAAATTAAAGAATTATACCGTAATATAAAAATATTATTATCGTTTAGGCTAGAATTTAACGTATTCGTGCTGTAATTATACAAACATTATAATACGCCTAAGCCTAGATTTAGTAATAACTTTCGTATAAGGTTTTCATTTGCTTTGTATTTGAATTTTTATACATTCGTTCTTTACAACCAAACTCATTTCCATATTAGGAATTATCGTATAAATTAAGAATAGCGTTAATATACAAATTAATAATAGTACTAAGTAATTACAGGCACAGGGGACGCTTAACTCGCTGGTTTGCATTACAACGCATTTACGGTTTAAGGAATAATTAATATATCAATGTCTATGAATGATAGACGACCTATTTGGCATTATAGTACCTAAACAATCGCTGTTCTGCGCAGTTTAAGACGCGTCAAACGTTACTACGTTACCCTAAAATCTTATACTTTAATTTTTTTTTCCTTTTTTATGTTATACGTTGACGGACGAGCATATGGGCTACCTGATGCTAAGTGGTCACCACCGCCCATAGACATGGCGCTGTAAGAAATATTAACCATTATTTACATCGCCAATGTGCTACCAATCTTGGTAAAATGATATGTCCCTTGTGCCTTTATTTACACTGGCTCACTAGCCCTTTAAACCGGAACACAACATTATTGAGTACTGTTGTTTGGCGGTAGAATATCTGATGAGTGGGTGGTACCTACTCAGAGGGGCTCGCACAAAGCCCTACCACCAAGTAAAAAGTCCCTTGTGATTGGTACTATGAAGATTAGCGCGTTCTGAAGAAACTTGTAAATTCCTGAGTTTCATTGTATTCCTTATCTTCTATATATCCTTGTATTACAAAAATAACTTCAGAGGTGTCGAAACTATAGTCATTACGCAACGACTAATATAATTATATATAAAAGGTTGTGATGATAATTATGTTTTCCTGACCGATTTCGCCAGCCATTCTCAAGGGATATTAGCCATTTGAGCGGGATCTATTGTAGTGTTAGTGTGTGTGTGTAACACAAATGCATTTTCTATTCTCTCATAATCCACTGGGATGAGAAATCAAATAGGAACGGAAAGAGTTCAGGCGCAGGACCATTGGCTTTACGTGCTTTCAGACGCACGGGATTGTACTGCAAAATTCTGGGTTGCTATTAAGAATATATAGAAAGACAAACCCAAAAAAAATTTACTGTCCCGATTTCGGGAACCCACCCTACGAGTTTATAAGGCACCAGTTAAGGGATGTACACATTACATTTGGCTTAAGTTACAAAAGATAAGTTAAAGGAATATTAGTATCGATACAGGAAACCAATTATATAAATAAATAAAAAATATATATAAAAATATATTGATAAATATAATTATTAATCTCTTTTAAATCTCTCAATGTGTTTAAAGACTCAGCAAGAGGAAGTGGTTACCGCGTAATGATTCGTTGTGTTATTATTGTAATAGTTAAAAAATTACAACACACAATGTACCGCTGTATAAATTTAAAATATTTGTGTATGATTAAACCTTGTTTCTCAAATGGTATATATTTTTATACATAAGTTCGGAGAAGAAAAAGTTTTTAAAATTATTCTCAAAAGAAGTCTTTACCTATACCAAGAGATACGCGAATTCGTTTTGTAACAAATAATAATATGGTGTATTGCTATTCAATTTACTTCTGAATTATGTTTTTTCAGTGTAATCTTAGCCGATCATAATACAATTTCTAGATATATATATTATAATTAACTAGGCTATATAAAAAAATGCTTAGATAGCGTTGCGTAATTACGTTTTCAAGCTGCTTTACGAAATAGTTGCGAAAATATTAAGAACGATTTTATTTCGTTAATTAAATCGTATTGTATGTACTTCATTCGTTAGTAATCAACAAAATCTACAAATATATATTTACGTAAAATTTGCGTATCATAAATAACCATTAGTAAAAAATACTATAACAGTAGATCAAAGATATGTATGTAGAACTTATTGTTTACGTATGTTTGCACAAATTAGTATGTAATGTAGTATGCGTGTGTTTTATGTCTGTTTGTGTGGAAATTAAGAGCATTTCAGAGTCCAACGTATATTTATGTTACGTTTACTCTGTTAGTAAAATTAAACTATATAACCATATAAAATAAAATATTAAATTTTGGTCAAGATTTTCACACTGCTCGATATAGGAGAGTACACGAGAAACAAATCAGTTAAAACGTAGAAGGAACCAAGTAAACATTGGATACCAACTAGTAGGCGCTAAGTGGTGGACTTGCAGTGTAATTAAAAATTCAGCTGGCTTCAACTCGAACCAGGAAAAGTACTTACGTAAGTTCATTTAAAGCAGATCTTTTCTGTTTTTGTACGACGTTATTATTTCACCCAGACTTTGTATAATTGTTACGGATTTAGAAGCGATATTTAGAGATTCTTTATTCAAAAATAAAATCTTTTTATTGGTATAATTATTTTTTTCTTGCTTTCATCTTAATTTTAATTAGATGTAAAGTTGTATTTGTATTGTATATTTACACTATAAGCTAGTTTTCTAGCTATATTAAATACTCATTTGCGTTCTGACCTCTTTGGAATTAAATTAAAAATTACAACGAAAAAGCTTTAATTACAAATCATTAAATATTTTTACATATGGCAAATTCATCGTAATACATTTACATATCATATAGATGATAAAGTCATATAAATATATTAAATGTTAGTAAATATTCTAAAATTAAAAAAAAACAAGCCATGCGTACCTATACATTTTTAATGTCCTAACAGATAGAAATTTGACATCAATATTTATACAGTAAATGTCAATGTCCTTAGATTTATCTCTATTTCAAGACGTTCATTATAGCATTCGTATAAGCTTAATGAAAAATATACGTAATAAGGTCTCATTTTCCACGAAATAAATAGCTTCACGTTATTTCTTTTCATCATAGAAAAATGTATATAGTGGAAATAAGTCTGTGATGATCACGCTTAATATTTATAATATATTATAAATTTCCCTAATGATATATAGATTTACTAGATGCTACATCTACCCAGACGGGCTTCATGTAGCCGTGCTCGCGTTTCTTTTAATGTTGCTTGTTTAGGTACCACCCACTGATAAAATATTCTACTCCCAAACAGCAATAGTTATTAATGTTGCGTTATAATTTGAAGCGTAATTGAGTCAATGTATACTACAAGTATACAACACAAGGGATTTAAAATCTAATTTCTAAAGATCGGTGACGCATTGGCCTGTTGGCTTTACTGGCCTACTGGCTAAACATGTGAGAAAAAATTGTATAAATTAATGTTTATTATAAGCAATTAACAAAAAACCTTATGAAATAAATCTTAATATAAAGGTGCTTTCCAAAAAAGGTCAATAAAAATAAGTTTTACTAGACGGGACTTCTTAATTAGACAAATTCATCGCTCTGACGACTTCTTGAACACAGTAGTACTCTCCGAGTCTGCATAATAGGCCTGCCAGTTAAGTAGTTCATTATACGGTCCCAGGATAAACTATTGAAACCTATTTTTAACGATGTACCTTCATATTCTTTGGAAATATGTTAGGATTGACATTTTGTTATTCTTACCGACCGTATAAACGTTATTAACATATAAGTCATTTAAAAACAAATGTAGGCGCGTCTGCGATGTGCCTGTTTGCGTGTGTGCGTGAATACAAAATGAAAAGTGACATTAAACGTTTAGTAAAATATTTAAAGCAATTATTTGGTTTTATTTAATCTTTGCCTAATATTACGTTTGATATATGTACATATATGTTATGTTCGTAGCAATGGTATGATAATAATAATAAAATCGACGTAAAATGTAAATAAAATGGATGATATTTTTTCATGTTATATCAAAACTCTTTAAAAAAACTAATTAAATTCGAATTATGTAAAGAATAAATTAGATTAAAAAAGTAGTGGTTATTTACAGGATTCTCTCCTCTTTCGGCTAGTGTCAGTGGAAAACTCTTGTTTGTAGCTTACTAACGAGATGGTTTGAGTGTTATTTGGTACGCTGCTCGACTTTGGCTCCACGAATGTACACTTTTCATGTACTCATCAAAAAATACAACCTTTTACGCTGTACAATAACAAATTTTCTTTTTAAAAAATAAAAATACTATTTTTTAAATTAAGCCAAGCCAATTTTATTACAGAACGTACCACAAGTGTTATTACCTCGTTAAAACTACTACTCAAAGAATATTCTTCCTGCACATTTTTAAAGTTTTCAAATTTACTCGTATTTATGTAATTTTTCTTCAACTACGAATCATATCCTATTAGCTAAACATACATATAGTTTTGACAAAATAAAGAAGAAATTTCGATTCGTTACGAACGTTATTAACATGAATACTGTTTCATATAATATATGTTAAATATAAATAGTTTGTTTATTTATCTATGTATGTGCATAAACAGACGAACTATTTATATTTTTTGTTGGATTACATTGGATACTAAATTTGTTAATCAATTTACTTTTACATTGATGGCAATTTAATTTATATTATAATTATTTGTAATTTATTTTAATATATTTTATATCAATGTATGTTATATATTTAAAAATTATATGTTATGTATTTTATATGATTTCTCAAATATTTAACTCAGCAAGGATGTCTAATTATTGTAATAAATAAAGTTTAATATTAATGACATAATTTAATACAACTCAGATATTGCTAGGTTAAACCCAACGCATTAAACACTTCATAGGTACACCCCTAAAACCGGAGGCATTAATTTTATTCCGAGATAATATCCTTGCGCAATGCAAACGCAATCAAACTTGGCAAACTCAAACAGCGAGGGTGTCCTCGTAAACGAGTAATCGAGTGTTCAATTGAGCAAGATCTCGATTATCCAGAAATTGAAATCGAATGCGGCAAGCGAATAGAAAACGTATTTTTTTTTTAACTTCACTTTGTAGGATTCTTGGATTGCGTCTTGTCTGAACTATTGTCTCCGGAATAAATAATTTAATTGACGTTATGCATGACAAGGCCTAATTGTGTACTATAGATAATATACAGAGAAATGGGGCGCAAAAAAGACTAGCGAACTGTACGGCACATATTATAACACAAGTGTATATAAAACATAAAAAAAAGATTTACAAAAAAGTTTTTATATTTGTTTGTTTTAAACTCTATATATTACATAAAACCTTCTTGCAACAATTATTGTAATAAAGTTTGTAACGTCAAAGAAACAAATTGGGAGTGAAGATCTTGAACAATCAAAGTTACCAATTGCACGGAAACACGCTACGAAGCGATATTGAAATTCGATAAAGGAACTTTCCGATTGTTGCAATGTTCTGATTACGGTGAATTGATTTACTTACACATACAAACATTTTATTTGAATTGCCAATTGATTTAACATTTATTGTGATAGTATAAACATGTAAACCGTCAATTGGTTTAGTGTAGTCTACAATTAAAGTTTTTTTTCTTGTTGCAATTAATTTATTTATTTTTCATCTAGTTATGCTGAGTTTTTATTTCATTCCATGCTTTGCTGATGAGGAAATATCGCGAAGAAATGTTAATATGTCTAGTTTCTAAACTTGAAGGTTAAATTGATTACATGCATACTGCATTAGCATGAGTCGTATGTCAATACTATGTTGACCGACCTTACTAATTTTCGAATATAATATTACTTAATGAAAAGGATGAAATAAAAGTAACTAAAGTAAGTGGTACTTGGTGGTAGGGCTTTGTGTAAGCCCGTCTGGGTAGGTACCACCCACTCATCGGATATTTTACCGTCAAACAGCAGTACTCAGTATTGTTGTGTTCCGGTTTGAAGGGTGAGTGAGCCAGTGTAACTACAGGCACAGGGGACGTAACATCTTAGTTCCCAAGGTTGGTGGCGGATTGGTGATGTAAGGAATGGTTAATATTTCTTACAACGCCATTGTCTATGGGCAGTGGTGACCACTCACCATCAGGGGCCACCATTTCCTCGTCCGCATACCGATATCATAAAAAAAATCTAAAAAATAACGAGTTAAATAAAAAATAAATTTCATAGATTCAAAATGAGCATACTTATTAATGTCACAATAAACATTAATCACATGGTGGTAAGGCTTTGTGCAAGCCCGACTGGATGGGGACCACCCACTCATTGTATATAATACCGCGAAGCATCAGTATTTAGTATTGTTGTGTTCGAGCTTGAAAGGTGCTGAGCACGTGTAACTATAGCCACAAGAGACTTCATATATTAGTTCCCAGGGTTTGTGGCACTTTGATGTAAGGAGTTTATTACGACGCCTATATCTATGAGCGCTGGTGTTCCCTTACGACCAGTTGTTCTATTTGCCCGTTCATCTATCGAAGACATAAACGAATAATAATAACACAACATAATTATTCTAACAAATATTTGATGTAGTAAAAACAGTAATTCAGGAATTATTTGCTTAAATAACTTACTTCATGAGACATAAATTGTATATAACTAGGCAACAGGTTAAATATTTTGAATCGATCGGAGCTGCTTGTCGATACAAAGATTGAAGATCGAAGAAATCGGGTCAAATGTATGCCTTTTTTTGATATTACAAAACTAACTATTTGAAATATATCCATTTTCAAACATTTGTATAAAAGATTTGCATGAATCCGTAGAAGGACATATGCACGAATGCATTTGTTTTGAAGTACGTAGGTCCTTACAATAGTGTAGGAAATTCCAGATGATTTATTGGGGTTGTAAATGAATAAGGAAATCTTTATTCAGGACAATAAGTCGACGAATAAATTGATATTTATGAAAAAAATGCCACCACGGAACGTCGCCGAAGAAAAACACAAGATTAAAATATTGAAAAAATATATATAATTAAAAAAAAAACATAAATATATATGAACTTAAAACAAGGAGGTTGAAATAAAACTAGTTTTTAACGGATTTAATCGCGTATATTAATTATTTTATTTTAACATCCCGACGTTTCGAGCACTTTGCAGTGTTCGTGGTCACGGGCAGACTAAGGTGACATTTGTCTGTTCGAATTAAAAAGAAATATTATTTACAACTACCGCCAACGATTTCTTAATTGGTATCTTGAGTAGCGTTCCGGTTGCACGCAGAAGGCACTAACTGTATCTTTAGGTCTTGCAGTCTGTTGGATTTGGGATTTTAAATTTTTAATAAGTGGATCCCAAGTGTTAGAAAGTCTCCAACCATCTTCTCTATTGAAGTTCGGATGTTTTTGAATTTCAATAGCCTCGCGTATCATTCTAGGAATGAATCTGTGTTCTCTAGCGAGAATCTGTGGTTTATCAAATCGAATAAAATGGTTAGGTTTATCCAGAGCATGTTCACAGACTGCAGACTTTGAAGAACGCCTATTTTTGACATCTCCTATATGTTCCTTGACCCTAGTACCGATGCTTCTCTTTGTTTGACCGATGTAAGATAAACCACATTCACATTCGAGTACTCGATACTCCCGCAGTTTGTAAAGGGATATTACTCTTGATAGGTCTCAAGAACTGGCTCATTTTCTTATGAGGCTTGTAAATGGTTTTAATCGAAGCTCGCTTCAAGATATTGCCAATCCTGTCTGTAACTCCCTTCACATATGGTAGAAATGCAGTTTGTCGCTCAACTGTGTGTGGCTTGATACGGCTTCTGCGATGCTGGCGAGGCACGGGCAGCTTATTCTGGTGGAGTGCAAGCTTGACCTGAAGTAGCTCGTCCTCTAGGTTTTCAGCATCGCAGAGATGGTGGGCTCTCTGAAACAAAGATTTGCCAACGGTAGCTAACTGACTAGGGTGGTGGTGCGAGTCACCATTGAGGTATTTATTGGTGTGTGTGGGTTTCCTATAAACTGTGTGACTTAATGTATTGTCAGGATTCCTGATAATAAGGATATCAAGAAAAGCTAAAGAATTATTTGCCTCTAATTCCATAGTAAATTGAATGTTTTTATTTATAGAATTGAGATATACTAAAAATGCAGATGTCAGATCACTAGGTAGTATTGTGAAAGTGTAATCTACGTACCGTTTATAAAACCTAGGTGTTATTGGTCCGGAGCGATGAGCCCTCTCCTCTAGGTCTTCCATGAATAAATCAGCGACCACGGGGGATACTGGGGAACCCATGGCTACTCCGTCAACTTGTACATAGAATTCATCATTCCACAATAAATAACCAGATGTGAGGCAGTGATGTAACAGCTCCGCATATTCAATAGGCATGTTGTGTGTCTGTAGCTTCCTCTTGACAATTTCGATGCAGTCTTGTATGGGTAAGGAGGTATACAATGACTGGACATCAAAACTAACCATTGTCTCGTTGTTGGTTAATTTAAGGTCTTTGATTTCACCAACAAACTGGTAAGAATCCTTGACATACGCCGCAGTGTGTCCTCGGAGGGGTGATAATATCCTTGCTATGTGTTGAGCCAATCTATATGTTGGTGTATCGATTTGGTTTACAATAGGACGCAGCGGAGCACCAGTTTTATGGATCTTAGGTAACCCATACAGTTTTGGTGGCTTTGCACATGTAGGCACGAGTGATTTTTTGTCCAGATTTAATTTTTCTTGATGTTTAGATATTAACGCGGATGTCTTTTTAAGAATATTATTAGTAGTCAGTTAGCTACCGTTGGCAAATCTTTGTTTCAGAGAGCCCACCATCTCTGCGATGCTGAAAACCTAGAGGACGAGCTACTTCAGGTCAAGCTTGCACTCCACCAGAATAAGCTGCCCGTGCCTCGCCAGCATCGCAGAAGCCGTATCAAGCCACACACAGTTGAGCGACAAACTGCATTTCTACCATATGTGAAGGGAGTTACAGACAGGATTGGCAATATCTTGAAGCGAGCTTCGATTAAAACCATTTACAAGCCTCATAAGAAAATGAGCCAGTTCTTGAGACCTATCAAGAGTAATATCCCTTTACAAACTGCGGGAGTATCGAGTACTCGAATGTGAATGTGGTTTATCTTACATCGGTCAAACAAAGAGAAGCATCGGTACTAGGGTCAAGGAACATATAGGAGATGTCAAAAATAGGCGTTCTTCAAAGTCTGCAGTCTGTGAACATGCTCTGGATAAACCTAACCATTTTATTCGATTTGATAAACCACAGATTCTCGCTAGAGAACACAGATTCATTCCTAGAATGATACGCGAGGCTATTGAAATTCAAAAACATCCGAACTTCAATAGAGAAGATGGTTGGAGACTTTCTAACACTTGGGATCCACTTATTAAAAATTTAAAATCCCAAATCCAACAGACTGCAAGACCTAAAGATACAGTTAGTGCCTTCTGCGTGCAACCGGAACGCTACTCAAGATACCAATTAAGAAATCGTTGGCGGTAGTTGTAAATAATATTTCTTTTTAATTCGAACAGACAAATGTCACCTTAGTCTGCCCGTGACCACGAACACTGCAAAGTGCTCGAAACGTCGGGATGTTAAAATAAAATAATTAATATACGCGATTAAATCCGTTAAAAACTAGTTTTATTTCAATGTGTAATAATCGCGAAAATCTAAGACAACATAACGAGGAGGTTATTATTATAGTATAATGTAGCAACGAAGTATATTAATTTAGGACAATTGTTTGATTGAACTTAAAAATAAGACAGCGATGAAAACTGTACGGCTTAATTAAATCAATGACATCTTGATTTTCAATAAAAGACAAATATTTCAAATTCCCTAATTATACGGAGAGCGAATATTAAAAGCGGTAACTGAAACCAAATTTATGCAAATAAAATGAGCCAACGCGCTTCGTTACACAGTATCGGGCTAAAGAAAAAGGACTTCTTAAACTTCAACCGATTTTCATTGATTTCATTTTTAATTCATCCAATTAAATCAACGAACATCTTTTCTCAAGTCGTCGAGAATATTCCATTGTTCTTGTGAAAGAAGTGTAAGAATATAAATAGGTATCGTTTTGTAATATTAAATTATAGTGTGGGGATGTTCCTGCTTGCTTCCAGACTCGTACATAATTCAGCAAAATAAGCGTTGCATTGATGTTTATAGCTTTCCCCCTAAATGATAGGTTATTCGATCGATAGCCGACGGAAAAACCAGGAATCGCCGCTTTAAGAATGATAAAGCAAGCGATGTAACTTTGAGCCGTGACCTGTTTATATAACGAGATTTCACTGAAAAATACTAAAGAAATTATAGTGGCGTGCGTGAAAATTTGGTTCATAAAATTGTTGGCTTCTCGTGGCTTAGAGCGTGAAATTAAAACATACAAGCTGCTCGTGTTCGCCTAGTACCATCTGAGGGCGCCGACCTGCTCTTCATTACGCTACTCAACGGCGACTTCCGCATGGACATGCTCCTGAATTTTTTTAAGCTCATCCTCTTCTGCAGTTTCTTGAATTATTCTAGCTTATTATGCCTGCGCAAAACTTCATGTGAAATAATATTCTTCTCATACCTTAATTATACTAAAGATTTATTTTTTCAATATTTCAATTGGCTAGTTATGAATTTTAATATAAATTATTATGAATACCTTTAATCTTTGGACAGAAGATCAGAGAGATTCATAGAGTTTTAGCTATTTTGTCAACGAACAATTTCGTTTTATACATTAAAAAGCCAGGAAGGCAATCACTTTATGTGCAGTTACTATCATCTAAAAATCACCAATTTCATGATAATCTCTTAAAAGGTTTTTCGTTT
The DNA here is from genome assembly GCF_905147765.1 of Vanessa atalanta. NCBI lineage: Eukaryota > Metazoa > Arthropoda > Insecta > Lepidoptera > Nymphalidae > Vanessa > Vanessa atalanta. The sequence goes on from NC_061877.1 coordinate 4,180,228, forward strand.
AACAACTTTAACATTTAAATATTCAACCTATCTTACATATTGTTTTTTTAACTTTAAATAAAAGTAACACATTTTGGTATTGGAAATCAAAGTTATTAATTTTTTTCATTTTCTTTTCGTCGCTTCTCCATTAGTGAGGCGTTCTCTTCTTGACATATGTATTTAGCCCGTCAATTTTAATCATAATATGGATTATAAATAAAGGTCATAAATAAATTTATTATGCCGTAATATGATACCGACGTCATTTTCACATGAATGCAGTTGCTTATAATATTATTTTATAGTTAGAATTTATTTATTTAAAATGAAATTGGAGTTGTTTATAAGTTTTTTTATGTTACTGAAGCTAAATTTCAAGCGGTTAACGTTTATTTCGTAGAATAAATGTACAATAACAGTCTATAAATTTCTGGGTTAAGTCCTCCCCTCCTTTTGAGGAAATGATATTATTTCGTAATCGTTCGTAAATATCCAGATATGATCCTTTAAACTTCAGTTTATTTTTATATGAAAATTCACGATCTCTTTAAATATTTCAGGTAAGATCATGTAAAGGTGCGCTTGGAACACTGATTGGGTTCCCCGGATATTTCACGAAACAAAATTATTTATGTACATCATTCTTTGTTTATTAGATTATTATATAGTATTTCATTTTATATACATAATATTATTGATATTATATTGAGTACATCAAAAATATCCTGTTGTATGGAATTTGGAAGCGTGTACATTCCCGTTTGGAAGCGTAAAGCCTTTGCTCCCGCGCCTGATCTCTTCCCGGTCGTGTCCGAAGGGTGCCGCCTTATAAGATTTGAAGTGTAAAGGAATAAAAACCAGTGTTTGCGCACATACATGTGCACTATAATATGTCCTGCGTATTTGGCTCCTTAAGAATGGCCGCTTTAGCCGAAATCGGTCAGGACAACATAATTGATTTCTTACTTTTTTCATATCTAAAAAATCGTTTGCTGCTCCCACGCTGTTTAACAGCCTTGTTCCGTCCACCCACGCTTTTAGCTTCTTTTTTGTTTCCCTTACAAAGGCAAATTATTATTCATCTACATTTTATTCAAATTGAGTTGAACATATTAGTGGAAAATTTTCTGCGAAACTCAAGTGCACTCGGTATCATTCTCCCTTACCCTCGTGATGCTATGTAACATTTAATAGTTCGTAGCTTTTGTATACGGAACCCCAAGCCGGCTCTCGCCATATTCTAACTAGCTACGACTAATATCTACATACATATCAGAATAATATCATACGTACATACAGACGAATACATAAATTACTACGTTCAAGACTTCCTTGGTGATACTTAGAAATCGATTTAGGACAGCTACAGTTTACAAAGCTATCGAAGAGACGTTGGTTAGTGATTCTCGCTATCACTATGAAAACAGTTCTGGAGTCGTCTTCCAGAACGCAGTATTGTATTTGCCACTACTAGCAACCTAAGTAAGTACTCCTTTGATTTGCAGTTAGTACATAATTTATAATGGAATTTCATTGATGAACAAGAGTCGTGACGATGGCGATCCTCTTTCTATTATCGTGTCACTGTCTCTATCGATCATGCTTTAAATTAAATTTACTTTATGAACACCGTTTTTTAATCAATTAAGAGAAATAAAAAATTGGTTATGTTTATTCAGCGATATTTTTATTTTATATTATATTAATATTAAAATAAATATTTGTTTCGCCGAATTATGTAATTTATATGAACAGTTAATGTATAGAGTTTTTTTATTTACATTTACGTATCAGGTTAGCCTATCATTCAAAACATATTTTTTTATTTAATAACATAAATATATGTATATTTATTTAATTAGTTTGACATGAGTTTGAATTTCTTTCGCCGGTTCTTCACAGGTCAGGGTGTTTCCTTGTCTGAACCGGTGGTAGTGTTTAATTTGACTATCAACAAGTTAGTGTAATGCTTCTATATTTAATAAAGAAATTTGAGTTTGAGTTTGTAGGCATTGTAAATGACTTTCCTTTTATTATTGCTAAGTGAAACTTACATGGTATAACTTTTTTGGGCTAGGTACTGGTATCAAGTCCCGCGCATGTGCGTATTATGCGCAAGCGATCCCGTGATTTCCCCCGAAGAGACAGAGTTTATTTTGGTGTCTTCAGCGCCGATGAGCATAATGATGTGGGGGAAACACGAAAAAGTGTTATACCAGCGAAAAAAAGGCACTGATAACTAAATAATTTGTACTAGTTATTCTATATATATTTAATACCAGTTATTTTTAATTTTTGAGTCCTTTTTTTATTATATTTATATTTTAAATTTTTATTGCTGAGCATTTTTTTAATTACGTAAATTATTACTTTAAGTTGTTAATGTATTTCGCTTCAATATTCCAGATATATAGTTTGAAACTTGATAAAGTAATTAATACCCTTAAGAATCTGAACTATTCCACTGAAAAAAAAACAAAGAGCTTTTAGAAAGTTTCTGTATAAAAAGATGTTAAAAAGACAGCTCAGCTTTCTACAACAAAATTATATCTCGTTATATCGATGGCTATAAAGTATCCACAAAGTTAATATAACTCTACGATTGTATATGTATGAACTAGGAAACTCGATCTCATTGTTTTAACATAGAAACGTATTACATAATATAAAATTAATATTATATAGATATAGACACTATACATATTGAAATTATGAAATCAATTTTATTTATTGTTTTAAATAAACATTAACTTTGAAATTGAAATTGTTCCAGTCGTTATACCGAAAAACTTTGTAACTGACTGCAGTATGTAGTTTTTTTTTTTTAATTTATACATTAATTTAATCGTACTTTATTGACATACTCTGTAATTTAAATGGTGAAAAAGAGTAACTACCGCTAGTTGCTGGCTCTTTTTGCTAGATTCTACTTTCCGAATCGGTGATAACTTCACATTTAATTCATCACTGTGAGATGACGATTCAAAAGTGCTTTTACGAGCCTGCTTGAATAAAGAATATTTTGATTTTGATATTTTGATTTGACAGACTTTTTGTTTTATCGTTACTTTAATTTGAAAATGCAGTCCCTATTAAATGCTTATTTTAATCAATTTAATCGAATCAAAAGTTGTGACACTGTAGGACCTGAACTTGCATCCCTCGGGTATTGCTCCGGTCGTTCTATTAAGTCGTACGAGTACATCTAAGTGTCTGTGACAAAACTTTTAGAACAATGCATCTATTCAATCTTAAGCTATAACTTGATACATAAGATTATATGACCAGATAAAGTTATTATAGTTTAATCCTAATTAATAATCATTCTTCTTCTTCCTAGTCGTATCCTCATTACTGAGGGTCATGACCACCTGTACACTGTGTGGCTCTCCTGTACACTTCTCGCCACCTTCCTCCAGGCATTCCTATTCTATGCCATTCGAAGGCAAGTCTGGGCATTGGAACCTGTAGATGCCTTTACTGTGTCTATCCACCGGGACGGCGCTCTTCCTCTACCTCTCTTCCCCTCCACGTGGCCAACCATTATAGGTTTTTCCAGATTGTCCTTCTGCCTAGTCTCATGGCCAAAGAAACGAATTACGCGTTGAGTAGTAATGGTGGAGAGACGGGTCTTAATCTTTAGCTGGTTTAGGATTGATTCATTTGTGCTGTCCACTGGATACCCAGCATTTTCCGTCAGCACCACATTTCGAACGCGTCAATCATTCTACTCCATGATTAAATTGATAAAATTAATTCATTAAATAGGTACGGCGTAACCACCTTTGGCGGAATTCAAGTCTGTATTACAGAGATGGGTATATTATTTATTATATAACCTAGTCCTATTTCTTCTACTAATGACAGGAAGTCTGGTTTTATTTTTTGCCCACAGAATCGGACTTGCGACTGAAAAATGTAGCTAGCATTTTCCTTGCTGGTAGGGCTTTGTGCAAGCTCGTCTGGGTAGCTAACACATACTCATCAGATATTTTACAGCCAAACAGAAGAACTCAGTATTAAAGGGCGAGTGAGCTAGTGTAACAGGTACAAGAGACATAACATCTTAGTTCTCAGGGTTGGTTGCGTCTTAGCGATGTAAGGGATGGTGAATATTTGTTACAGCGCCATTGTCTATGGGCGGCGGTAACCACTTACCATCCGGTTGTTGGCTCATTTGCCCCTCCACTTACCTATATCATAAAAAAACATACTACCTATCTTTATTTACAATCCTTATCAATCAATCAATCAATGTACAATCCTTATTAAAATAAAACAGTTAATTTAATTATTATTAAATAGTATTAAAAAATAACTTCATACGTGTGTGCCTATATAAGTAAACACAAACACATTTAATTAATTTTATAAATAATATGTATGTTACGAAGGTATATAAAAGAGTAGCATGTATTAAATATTTAGTACAAAAAGGCTCTAATAACAATGTTTGACCATATTATATCAATGATCATTTCCTTCTTACAACGCTTGAATTTACATACGCTTGGGTCGTCTTGCAATTAGTCAATTCTTGGTATTATTGTATAGGCAAAAGGGATATAACTATGTCGTCATCACGGTTGGTGACGCATTGGTGATATGAGGAATGGTTACAATCTCTTACAGCGCTGATATATATGGTTGGTGGTCGTTACTTACCATTAGGTGAGAATATATACTTTATATTTCAAGTAACAGCCTGTCAATATCCCATTGCTGGGAAATATCCTTTTCTCCTGACGAATGAGAAAGGTTTGCCACTGAATTGTATCCGACCAAGACAAATCAAATAAAAATTTCCTTAGCTGTCGAGCTGGAAATAAATAAACACAAATTAAGTTCATAAATTCAATGGTGTTTTTTTCAGATTCAAACCTGTAATTTTCGTTTAAGATTCACCTGTTCCATCCATTAATCCAACGCGGCTCCAAAATCAAATCCGTTCAAATTATAAAAGCTTATCATCATTATACAAACGAGATCTCGGTCAGGTGTACGTCTGAACATTCGTTTCACTTAAGAACATTCAACAGCCTAAAGCAGGATTAAACTCGAGGGCCTTTTAAGAAATCAGCCGAAATAAAGACATTTTCAACAAATGTTACAGGATGGTGAATTTATTTGCATAATTCAACAAAGCTAAATCCTTTGTCCGCGGCCCGCCGTTGAAATAATAAATTAACTCCATGCTCTACACTCCAAATGCTCTATCCGAACAAAATTATTTAGCCATTCAAAGCTCCGAAGGAACGTTTTTAGGACTTAATCTTCGTTTTAATTTAATAAAACAATTTAAATGTTTTACGCGATTGTTATGAAAATAAAAGGATGTTTCAAAATATTCGTTGTAAAATATGAAAATCGTAAATAGATAGGAAAACAAAACTATTATGTACGCCGTTTTGTCTACTAGTAATTATCAATTAGAGATAAATTATGTTTCAATTTATTTAAAATTGAAAATTATTTTTATGAAGTAGGCTTTATAGTATTGACTTTTTTGTCACTCGCCAATATGCGTCAGCGTATCAACTGCACCTGCCCCTTAAAACAAATCAAAGAGATCAAATTATTTTTTTAATATAGATGTATTGCTTACTAATTGATTGTCAATTTGAACTGATTCGGAAATGAAAATACTGTGACCTTAGAAGAATCGACGAAAGAGACTCAGCGGGTTTCTATTTTTCCGTTTGTCAATTTTTGATTGTTTACATAATATATTCAATATAACAAAGATATAGCCGAGGTGATTGTTTCATTTCCAAAGTGTACTATCAACCATGATAGCTTATATTCACTAATTGTATTATAACCTTTTTCACACGAGCGTTCCTTTACAATTATTTGCAGCAGAAACAGTTTGAACGCTTTCTGGGATACTGTTGTAAAACTGTCTACATTGCCTCACAAAATATTTACTGACTTTTTGCGTAATGAAATAAAACAGTTGCATTTAGTATGTTTGTTCCTCTTACCAATGTCATAAGTATCCAATTTTCTCACAAAATCATTAAAGTTTTACCGTACATAGCTCTTATTACAGATTAAAAAGCAGCAGCTATCTTGAGATCTTTAAATTTATGCCTCAATGATTCTTTAGTTCCTAGGTTATGGACAGCGTGAATAGCTCCATTCTCCAGCGCAAATATCGCTAGCTAAATATCGATAGCGGTTGCGTTACCCTAAAGCATAACACCGTAAGACAATATAGTGTAAAATTTATTTAAATATACGTGAACCATAACGGTCGCCATTACGATTCGTATATACAGAATTCTTTTTCGACTATATATATTGCAATTAGTTTTAGCGGTTTTATTTGTATAAAAATCATTAACTAATTCAGAACAATACTTTCATAAATATTTATTATAAAAGTACTAACAATACTACAGTAATTTAGATCAGTTCTAAAAACCAAAACGTTTATTACTTTCAAATATAACTCGAGAATCGAAAGGAACTAGGAAATATTTAAATACGAGTATAACTAGAGTTTATGACACAGTAAAAAAAAACCTTGGAATCACGTCACCCTTCCAGCTTTACGGGTGAAAGGTATAAGTCAAGAAATATCGTACGACTATTTCATAGCCATTCGGTATTCTGATCATCTGCGACATCGCTGATCGCGAACACAATATGTGTAAATTTAGAAAACGTTTTCGACACATTATTACTTAAGGGATTTTCATCGAAATTGCCTTATTACCTTTTTGAGTTGGATTCTAAGCGCGGATTCGCCGGGATTTGTACGGATGTTTCAAGAAGATATATTTTTTATGTATTTATCATATAGCCTGTTCTGTAAAGTAACCAACATACGTAATCATCGATTTATGACAATTGTTACGAACTTATTTAACCTTTGCCGATAAATGAGGAGACGTTTTTTTTAATGTCTATTAAAAAAAAAAAAGGATCAAATGTAAATAAAATTTATACGTTTAGGAGAGTGTTTCGGTATATAATATTATTATATAAGTAATAATATTATAACGTAAATAGCGCAATGGTTTACGGGCCGCCTAGCGATGTAAAAAGTCGCAGGATCGATCCTGCCCCCTTGAGGTATTGTCGTCCGCACTCCTAGCACGAGTGACAGCTTAAATAGGAATATTAGTAATTCATAGTAATTATAAAGTAATTGATATGTCAAGCGAATGTCATGTTCTTGTGAATTCAGCATCAGGTATAAAGTAACAGTTAATACTACATAAAACATAAATCAATCTAAATTGATCAATGATATTCATACAACAAATGTCATCTATATATATAAAACACCGCCTTCATCCGTTTATAACGGAGTATGAACACCATCAAATGTAGGAGTTCGTAATAATCACCATTAAATTGTTAAAAAGCAAAGCGCGAGTATTTTCTAAGCATCAAAAGTATCCAAAAACATGGAACCGAACCCTTTCGTAAACTGGCTGACCCTGCTACTTTACCCTCGCGAAACTTATAAAACTTTACCCACACACGATACGATACACCCAATTTTACTCCCATGAGGGGTGAATTAAATAAAATAGCTTATCTCCTTGCCTGATACTCAATATACCAAATGAGAGAGGAGCTCTCAGTTCTATTTATAATTTTAATCTGTTTTAAATGTGTAGCGTATTTAGGTTTATGCGTACATTGAAACGGTTATATTTGTCTATGGAATGATTTGACGTATGACGTACTTCTCTTTTCTCTTCCCTTCTCGTGTGAGCCGCGGTAACGTGTGTTGTGTGAGTGCACCGCGGTTTTGAAATTAGCTTGTGTAACGGACTTATCCTTCTCCTGTAATATCACCCATCCCTTGGCTGTGTTCTTTGAGTTTATGAAGACCAAGGGAGCGTTCCCAAGAAGAACGTGTCTTCATAAGTCCGAGCCCAGTTTTGAGGTAACAACTTCCCTTTTTCCTTAACTACAGTCCACTTTTCTCTCGCGCGTACAAAATGTAATATTTTAATAAAATAGTTTATACATTCCAATATTATCTATTGAAATAAAACTAGTTTTTAACGGATTTAATCGCGTATATTAATTATTTTAACATCCCGACGTTTCGAGCACTTTGCAATGTTCGTGGTCACGGGCAGAACAAAAACTAGTTTTATTTCAATGTGTAATAATCGCGAAAATCTAAGACAACACAATATTATCTATTTTCTCATAATTTATTAACATCAAAGTCAATATTCAAATGGTAAGTAAGTTGCTCAATGTTTCCAGCGAGTCGTCCGCTCAATGTTTGAATCTTGCTATTCAGAGGAGCAATAGTACCAGGGTACAATATGTACCACTGATTTGGTTCCTTATTTGTAGTTAGAGTTGTCGACTGAACTTTTATCGTAGTTAAGTAATTAGTTGTATATAATAAACATACTATGTGATATTAGGTATAGGTATTAAAATTGATAGAACAAATCACTTAGTAAGATTGTAAGATCACTTGTTATATGATTCATGTCTTGTTATTGATACTATTTGATCATGTTAATTATACTGTAATTGTTACTATTATTTTTATTTGAATAAGGTATTTTTTTAATTTTAAATTATCGAAGAAAAATATAATTATATTGATTGATTATATTAGACAATTGCTTCAGAAAAAGAAAAGACAAAATATCGATTCGAATGGATGGGCTTCCTCTTCTATGGAGAAACCGGTTGGCTTATTCCACCGTGAGGCTCAAATGCTTGTTTGGAGTTTACTGATAAATATCTAGTTCGTTCCGCCCTCAGGTTTAGTGTTTTTTATGATGTCGGTGAGCGGACGAGCAAACAGGCTACCTGGTGATAAGTGGTCACCACGTCCCATAGACAATGGCACTGTAGGAAATATTAACCAGTCCTTACATCACTAATTAACCTTGGGAACTAAGATGTTATGTCCCTTGTGTGTGTAGTTACTCTGAAGTACTGCTGTTTGGCGGTAGAATATCTGATGACTGGGTGGTCTACCCAGACGGGCTTGCACAAAGCCCTACCACCAAGAGTAAAGTAAATTTTGTCCTTCTATGTATACCGATAACTTTTATTATTTTATAGATGCCGATGGAAATATGGTAACCTGGTGTTGAGTGGTCACCCCCATAGACATTAACACTGTAAGAAATATTAAACAGTCTTCAAATCACCAATGCGACACCTGCCTTGGGAACTAAGATGTTATATCCCTTGTGATACATTCACTGGCTTGAACAACTTTCAAACTGAAACACAAAAATAAAAAGTATTGCTATTTGGTGGAAGAATAACTGATGAGTGGAACCAAAGAACTACCACCAAGTAAACAACGTGTTTGCACAATTTCATGATGATCAGTTGAGTAAATAAGACGTGAAGCGTAACAAACAAACAAATTAACAACTTCGCATTAATAATATTAATTGGGATTAAATATTACGCAATCCCATTTTGAGTTCAAACAGAGACAATGGTTTGTAAGGGAAGTTTTGTTTGAATTAAAACATTACAATTACACGTTCTGTTGGTATCACGTAAGCAGACGGATTCGACACAAAAACCCCAACCTTCCTAATTAAAACAAAACTTCACCACTGCAAGGAAAATACGTCGCGGGTTCCATGGGAATTGTTTGATTTTGAGAAATGTTGAGTATTTTAATGGAATTTTATTGTACTATGAACTTTTATTCATACCTGCTTTTAATTGTATTAAACTGATTATTTTAGGTGTATTTTGAATGTGATACGACATAACGTGGTTCCTTCCTTTTTGTAAAGGGCTATTTCCAACCGGATAGATCAATATAAAAATAGACAATAAAACTCATAACGGATATATCAAATGGATTTGTTTTATTAACCTCTAATTTTAAAGTGAACCCTATATATTATAAATAATTGTATTGCATATATAAAAATATATGTATGTATATATCAGCGTACATATAAGCGTAAGTATAAATACGATTAACAAATATTTAAAAATATATTTAACGTTATCGAAAAGAGTACTAGTATAACTTTGCACCTTGTTACAAAGGTTAATGAAATTTGAGGTTAAATAATGATCATAGTTAGTTTGCTTACTAATAAGCAATGACCATTGACCATTTAGATTGCTGTTTAATTCATCTTAAGTCTTTGGAAAAAACGAATTAAATTCATGTTGGATTAAGTCATAATAAATTCGAATTAATACAAAAATCTTCTATATCAAACAATAAGTCATCATCATCCTGTCTTAACCCAATTTCATTTGGGCTCGGCGCAGCATGTCTTCTTCTTCTATACTTCTCTGTCTGACGTCATCTCACAAGTAAAATTATTTCCAGCGATATCGTCTTTCACACAATCCATTCTTTGGTCGTCCCCTACCTCTATATCCAGCCACGTCCATGCTCAAGACCTTCCTCCCAACAGGGTCCTCATTCCTCCGCATAACAACCCCATACCATGACAAACAATAGGTACTATTTTTAATATGAAAATATCTTTAAAATATTTTGTCAATTAGTGACGTACTACAACGTCACTAATTGACAAAATAATTATAATTAAATTGTTCGTAAATTTCTAAACTGATAAAAACTTTTGCGTAATCATCTTTAATTTTAGAACGGACGTTGGCAGTACCTTTATATATAATAAGACTTTTTTTTTTAAATAAATTTGGGATTTCTGTAGATCTTACATAATATATAAAGTTACACTTTGCTATTCAGACCACTGAGTGCTTTCAGAGATGTTATACAAAGTTTTTCAAAAACGCATTAAAGGGATAGAATGGTTCTATAACACTTTTCGTTAATCGCTTAATAAGAAATAGAAGGCTTGATTTAATTAAGAAGGTATATCTTTGCTTAAGTAATAAAATTAAGTTAAACATTACCTGTGAAATATCAGAACGAGTTAGTAATAAATTCGTGCCATATTGGCACGAATTACACTGGCTCACTCACCCTTTAAACCGGAACACAACAATACTGAAAGTACTCTACCCCCAAACAACAGTAGTTATTTGGTAGTAGAATATCTGATGAGTGGGTGATACCTACCCAGACGGGCTTGTACAAAGTCCTACCACTAAGAAACTAGTTGTACATAGGTAGATTTTCATCCAACACATGAAGATTCCTTTACAATATAAACTCATATTAAGTACATGAAAAAAATTACAAAACAGAGCTTACCTGGACTCGAAATGGCAACCTTCGGTTTAGGTACTCGTTTACTAAACACTAGGCCGTCTCGGCGATAATTCATATATTATTACTCGTTTTTAATTTGTTGCTTATGTATTAAAAAATATATAAAGTGAAATAACACGAAGTCTATATACTGTTCGTTAATGGCATATCGTAAAGGGTTCATTATTTTTATTTGTACTTATTCGTTTAGTTAATTGGTTCGACAAAGGAAAGTATCAATTGTATAGTATTACTTTACTGAGGAGTTCCCATTACGAAAAAAAAAATGAGGAAAATGATTATGAATTATAATTGGTAAGGAATAAAAAAAGAATAAGTACTTTTATATAAATTACTGTTTTTCATACATCTAAGATTGGAGTTACGTTATAATCGCAACAGCTATACGTTATATAGTTGATTTCTTTCAGGATCTTTGAACGATATTACGGCTTACTTGGTGCCTGGGGCTCCAGTGTTAACCTGTCGAACGTCGTCTCAGACGGCTTTGTCCCGCAACCGTTTTCACAGCACAAACGCGCTTTGAACCTTGACTGCTAGTTTCAAGCGCGGCGTATATGACCTCATACTTTTTAAAAGTAGAATATTATGTCTAAGTTCACTCTTAAGTTTTTTTTTTTATATTTACCTTACAGTTTCCACCTTTCATGATGATGAATCAAACTCACAAAGGCAATTCTCGCTTCAATCCATATTGGTATCTTCAATTATAATAGACTTTTAGTACATCCCTTTATAATTATATAACGGGGAGCCGACAAGTTTGTTTGGTTCGGGGTCACCATCTTCGTCATACATATTCACGTTATTATACGAATCAACGAATCGATAGCTGGATTATCGTACATTGATTTTAACACTATTTCATAGGCACTATCGGTCATCTCATTCTTCACAGCTCACATTTTTTGTTTTTAACGTGACAAACAGCGATTGACCTCACTAGCGCCATTTAACTAGAAATCTGAACTAAGTGAATACGATCAAAGTATTTAATAATCTGACCCTACGACAAATTATATAATAATTGAACTGTTAAAAATTGTTATAAGGAAATATATATATATATTTTTTAAATTATAAGTTTAAATTAAAACTGATAGAAGTTTCAAATATATTTGTTTATCTTTTCCATAACATTTTCAGTTAGCTGCTTAGTTTCTCTAAACTTTGTTTGAAGGAAATTATTTTCTTATCTGTATTTGACACTATTAAATGAAGGCGGCAAACTTTATGATACTAACTTTTGCACGTAGCGAAAATATTATGCTGTACCTGAGAGATACTTTGCTACATAATAACAATTTTTTTTTTTATAAAAACATAAATTTGACATCTAAATTTAAAGATCATCAAGCTCTCATTATAAAATTAGAAATCTAACTAAAAGACTATTCAGGTAGTTGAAATTGCTTTCGTTTGTAATCGACGAAAATCGACTCGTGACTGCGGTGTTATATTTTTAGCCGACTTCATAATTAAATGAAATTTTCAATTAAGTTTTAGGTTATTTTTTCGTTTTATGTTTGCATGCTACTATATATCTCTAGTTTTCTATCTAGTTTTTGAAGTGATTTTTTTTCATAGATATAATATAAATATATTTCGAGATTAAAATAAGTGAAAGGTTAAGCGTAAGTTATTTCACTTGTTGTTGGCATGTTTCTCGATATTTGAATCGTGAACCGTTTTAAGGGATTATTTTTTATTGAATTTTTCAAGATCCATTCCTCGTAAATTTAAAAGAAAAACATAAGTCTAGGTTTAAAATTGGGAGAGGTTATTTGTTAGTTATGTTTATCACTCGCTATTTTCGCCAATTGTAAATTGATTCTATTATTATTAAATAAATGCTAGCTTTAGACCATACGAGTAAGTTAAAAGAAAAAAAACTTAGGGTAGAAAACTGGGAATCTCTGGTAGGAAAAGTGTGTTTAGAAAGGCATCTCCATATTTTATATAGAAATATTATATTGTTTAAGCAAAAAATGTTAAAATAAAAATATACGAAAAAAAACTGTCTTCAAAAACTTGCCTGAAATTGCACTTAAAATAGTAACATACCTATAAAATTTTTGTATTGAAATTTCTTAAGTCAATATATCAAATTGTTTACAATACCTAGTAATATTATTGGAGTACGAGGTAAGAGTTTAAGTACAAATTAAGGAAAATTAATGAGGTCTTTTTTTGTCCTTTTAATATATTATTAGTTTGTAAGCAGACAGTACAATAATTACATTTTATATTAGTCTGACAATTATCTTGCGTTAAGTACTTTTTTATTAATCTCGCTGTACAAAGTTAGGAACTAATTAACTTCTGTTAGAGATATAAAAATGTATTCTATTAAAAACAATCTTGGCGAAATTAGAATGTCTATGCGTTATTAAGAAGTAATTATTTTCATTAAATGCCAAAACAATGTTTCCGAATTTATTTGTAAAAGTAACAGTAAAGTAAAACTCCTAAAATTTTCCACTGCTGGGCCGAGGCCTTATCTCCTATTTGAAGCCGCTACATCGTTGATGGCTGATGGACACATTTGATAGATTTTTATACAATTTCCTTCATTTCCCAGCATAGGATGAATTATTATAAGCAAACTTTAGGCAAATAAAAAGTGGTGTTTAGTCGGGTTTGCACTCGAAAACTTCTTATAAGATTGATACGTTCTAACCACAGAGTCATGTCGACTTTTTATAAGACTTAGACGAATTTCGCGGTCGGTTTACCAGTCTTGTGTAGATCTGTCGCGTAACAATTATTCTTCCGCTCAGCACTATTTTTTGCTAGTGTTGCCCTATTTAGTAGTTAGTACTTAGATACATTCATGATGATTCATCAGATAAGAGTATTCTTAGAGAAAGTGTATTTTTATTTTATAGGCGAAGGTGACTGGGTAAAAAGTCCACGGCCTTTGCCAAAACGAAACTGTTACTCCGAGTATAACACAAAGTGCAAAAGAATCGAAGTGTTCCACATGCCCTGAATTTTAGAGGGCTGATGTCGCTCTTAACAAGACGTACGTTTCGAAAATGAAAGCAAAACTAAACGTTTTTTTATAGAAATATTTTGGGTAAAAAGAAACAAGATGAAGGATGATTGCAGAATCGAACACCACTGAACCATGTCCTTATATTCGGTGTAAAGCAGACATCGTGAAGAAACCAAACTTCCTCCTCCACGAAAATAAAGGCGTCCTAGCCCGTCTGTGAGTCAGTTACAGGCTGTTTTTAACGATATTAATTTGGATACATGAAATAAAAACACTCAAAAACATGTAATATACGTTACAGACTATTATAACTTCCTATATTCGATGTCTCGTAACCAGAAAGCACATGTTACATGCGTAAATTCATAGCACGTACGTGCGGCTTGTGTATGAAACAAACTAAACAGCTGTAAGAATACCTCACTGGTTCGTAGGTAAATTGTTTCGCTAGTTATTTATGTTTCTCTTGTTGCTAATACGTGTACCGACTTCCGATTTGTATTTTCACTGTTTCGGATTTTCTACTACTGAATTGTTGAAACAATATTATTTTCATGTTTTAACATATTCTTTTTTATATGATAGCATAGTATGTATTTTTGTGTCCGTTAGTTAGTTACTACTTGTACTTAAAGTAAGTTATATATCTCGAAAATATGTTTATATAATAAATAACTTCAATATAATAAACAATTTCACTTGGTGGTAGGGCTTTGTGCAAGCCCGTCTGGGTAGGTACCACATAACAGTACTCTGTATTGTTGTGTTCCGGTTGGAAGGGTGAGTGAGCCATTGTAATCACAGGCACAAAGGACATAATATCTTAGTTCCCAAGGTTGGTGGCACATAGGTGATGTAAGGAATGGTTCATATTTCTTACAGCGCCTTTGTCTATGGGCGGTGGTGACCACTTACCATCAGGTGGCCCATATGCTCGTTCGCCAACCAATGCCTAAAAATAAAAAAATATATATTTCCAATCGTAGCACAAAAATGTTTTCGATTAAGTTAAGTAAGTAAGTAAAATAAAGATTTAAACTTACATAATATAAGGATTTTAAGGCGTTAGTTAAATTATATATAATGCCTTCAATATTTTGAAGGTAGGCGTTGATACTGATTTACATTATGCTTTGATATAGTGAATTATACATGGATAGGTGAAACAATATGTAGACATTAGAATAGTTAGATCTTCCCGTTTAATGCTAATGCTTTAATTTTCATGTGAATAAGGCTTAAAAATGTGCTAACCGTAAAAAAAAAAGGGGAAAAAAGACATTTTTCTGAATCGCGCTAACGTTTGTTTCGCCGCGTTATATATAGTCGCGATTATAGTTAGTACGGCCTAGACTTTGGAATTATTTGATGATTTAATTTTTAAAGTAAATAAATAGAAAAATCACACATAATTAATCTGATAACAAAAGTAAATTTAGCTTAATGCAATATTTAATTATATTATATATTTTAATTAATTTCTGTAATTCGTTTCACGTCGCTTTTGTCTGTATATTTATGATCGTGCTAATCCTGACTACTGTGTGGCTTTTCATTCCATTTCACCGATAGATTGATGGACGAGGAATGCACGAGGACGTTTCAGAGATATATAATTTACGAATATTCTGTGCAAGTCAGCCAACGCTATTGGGGATATTTGTTACTAAAATGACATCACGTAACACCTTAGTTCCCAAGGTTGGCGCATTGGCAATGTAAGTAATTGCTAATATTGAATAAGTATATGAACGGTGGTGACAACTTACCATCAGTTGACTCATTTGCTCGTCCAACTACATATAGCCGGGACAGGTCACGGGTATCAACATAAAAATAAATAAGGAAAAATGAATCGTTAGTCACGAATTGTAACACATACACTGTATACGTATAATCTACGTTTAATTACGTCTCTAACTACAAAATAATAAGAATTGTTCGCGTGCGTAACAGTAATCCACGCTTCTTCGACTTGGTAATTATTTTTGGTTCCTAATTTTATGACTTTCATGATCACGGAAAGTGCTGTTACAGAGTCGTTTAGTTTCAAACAACTGTTTTGTTACAATGTAAAATCAGTTTTAGAATTATCTTAAAAATATATTCTTAATTGTTATGAGTGATTTATTTCTATTCTTGCACGAATTAAAATCATTTTCTACCGTCGTCCGTCAAAATGCAATAAAATAGGATAAAAATTGATATTTTACAAATATTTGTTTATCAGCTATAAGTTGCCAATGTATTTTAGCTGTACTTTTATATTGTGAATGTGGCGCCACGAAATACGTACTTATCTTATTATATCTTCTTCGGAATGCGCTGCACTTTATAGTAGTTTTACGTATTTTGGTTAAGTAGTTTTTACAGTTAAATAATACTAAAATCTTCTCATTATAATATATTAATATGATTAATAATATTTAGACCGTGAGATGTCATCCAGATTTTATTGCGTTTTATAATTAAGCTAGCTGCTGCTCTACCCCGCGAATTCTCCAGCGTAAAATTAAAAATATACAAGTCTTTTTCATACAGTTTGCCGTATTGCATGACATTTATGGTAACTGCTACGCTCCTTAGGGTCGTATCATGAAATATTATAGTGTAAAACATTCATGACGACCGTTAAAACCAACTATTATTATTTTTTCAAATCGAATCGATTCGCTTCTGAAGTTAGCGTAAATTAAGTCAACAAAGTTCAACAAACTTTCAATTTAATAGCATTAAAAACTCTTTTTATTTCAAACGATTTAATTTCTATGTTTTAAATAATAATTTTAATATTTACGATCACTTTTATCCTTCTCAATATTAATTACAGTTTGAAATTAAGTATTTTATCTAATCAATTAACGATAGATTTTGAAACTCGATCAAGCGATACTAAAATAATGAGAGAAATCAAATCGACTATTAAAATATTACTCCTAACTAACTAAGGTTTAATTTTAGACTTGAAACTTTTAATTAATACAATTTTGATCCGACATTGTCTGTTCGTATACATGACGTACGTGTCCATAGACAGTTTCAGTTTAGATGCAAAATACATGTTTCAGTGTCAGGCTTAACAATAGACGAAGTCTAACTTAAATCAAATCTGCGTATACAATACTATTCAATAATTTACGTTACATTTATAACAATTTATTTACCCTTGACAAAATATTTCTAAACTAACTTCTAGTTAACAAATGGCCGAACAATTATTATTTTCAACTACGTGAGTTTTAAAAACGGTTTTTGTCCTTTAATCCACGATATTGGAATTTGTTTATACTGACATTTTTATGTTGGCTTTTATGTAAGGCAATCAAACTAAGCCCTATATATTTATGTATCGGTATGCCGACGGATAGTTTTATAAAGATAAAAGAACATTTTATTTCAAATACTATATTATAAATAGTAATGAAAAGTTGTACTCCAAGATTCACAGTCATGTACACTTACATACGTACATACACGCAAAGAACGCAAATTTAATTAAAATTTCCACTAAAACTATTTTTTATGAAACTAACAACTAAATATCGAATAATATAGAATAACGATATTTTGAAGCGTTTTTTAAGACTTGTTGATATGGACTTTTTAACTATGCCGCTAACACGTTGGCAATTTGAATTGTAAGGAAAATTGATTGTGGATCAAATCGGATTGTTTGATATGAAATATTACTTATTTTTGGTGGTTGGACTCGTACGCCGTCATGGTAAACGCCAACAACAACGGTACCACTCTCTTATATCTTCTTGCTTCCTCTCCATCGCCATTTCCTCAGCTTTGTATGGCGCGTATGCCTACTTATAAATTCTTCGCTAAAATAATATATCACAGCGGTATTAACATATAACCGGTCCTGGTTCGTTATTTGTCCAGAGGATCGGGAGGGAAATGCTGATAGCATTCTTGCCACTATCCCAGTCGCAGTCAATATGTATATAGTAACTATTTATATATATTTGTATATTTTTAAGGATTTAATGTTAATAATTCTTAAGTAAATATAATACGTATGTTATTTAAATAATAATAAAAAAATATATAGTAACGCAACTCTGCATTTTTATTTATTGTATACTATATATTTCTTCATTTTCTTTAGTCATAAATTATTTTTAAAACCATCAAATTAGGTATTATATTTGCCAGGAATTTCAGGACACGTTTGTTTTTTACCTTATTTCGTTTAACTAGATGTGACGGTGGCTAGTATCCAGTATTTTCTTCTGGAACCGCTCTCTCGGCGAAAAATGAACAAGCATTCTGTCGCCAGTCGAGGCATTAAGACGGGGTTTCAAATCGCTTAGATTTTTTTGCACTATTTTTAACTCAAGGTACACATCTAATCAGGAACTAACTGACTATTTATTTAACAGAACCAGAAGCCGGGAAGGGCTTTAATGCTTGTTACTATTTAATTTATGCAAGCCAATTTTATTATAAAGTAAGTTTCCTTCAATCCTTTATAGGTCATCGTTAGGCGGACCGGCCAATGGACCACCTGATGGAAAGTGGCTACCACTGTTAAAAAACACAAAGTGTACCAATAAAACAGCCAAACAGCAGTACTCAGTATTGTTGTGTTCCGGTTAGAAGGGTTAGTGAACCAGTATAACTACAGGCACAAGGGACATAACATCTTAAGTCCCAAGGTTGATGGCGCATTGATGTAATGTAGGGAATGGTTATTATTTCTCACAACGTCAATGTCTTTGGGTGGTGGTGACCACTTACCATCTAGTGGCCCATCTGCCAGTCCGCCTACCAATTACGTAAAAAAAAACTTCAGGGATCAGTTTTTATGTCCCTAGTGTATGTAGTTGCACTGGCTCATTCACTCTCCAAATCGGAACACAACTGTACTAAGTATCGCTGTTTGGCGTCATAATATATATATGACAAGTTGGTGGTACCTACCAGACGGGGTTGCAAGATCCCTACCATCAAGTGAACCTATCATACTAAATACGCATCGTAATTAATAATATGTAGTATTTTATATATTATGTTTTGCTTAATTATGAACGAGAAGATCTGTATGACAAAGTATACCAAATTTTAACAAATCAAGTATTAATATTTAAATGAATTGTAGATGCTTATAATAGTTTTAGTTTAAGAAATTCTTTAACATATCTAACACACATTTCATACGAATAAAATAAACGAATACTAGATTTCTTGTTTATTTTCTAAGAAAATTGTGTCGCGTGAATATAAAATATCATAAGTTGCTTCCAACATTTTTATTGAAATACCTTTTAAGGGTGAAAACCCAGACCAATTATTTGCTATATGAATGATAACATAGACTTTTCTAACGAGAATATTTAGAGATTACGCCAATAGCTCGACATGTATACAAGAATCAAATTGTGCAAATGTTTAATTGGGGGTAAAGTGGCGAAATTAAAATTTCAGTCACAAGCAGCTTATATTTTCGTGAGGATATTTTACAATAATCAAGCACCTTTCAGTCTCAGCTCGTTTAGTTTTAGCGAATGATAAAAGTATTCCCAAGGCGGTGGAAGGTGGCGTCAGGCAGGCGAGCTGTAACAGTCGGCCACACAGCTTGTCATTCATACCATAATTACTATGTAATATACAAGTAAGCTCTTTTATATTTGTTGACTATCTTTCTGGTACAAATCCATTTCATAGAAAACAGGCATCGTTTAAAAAAAATTAAAATACTTTTTATTTTTTTTACAAGCTTTTATTTAACTTGCAATGTAAGTATGTAATGGTAAAATCTTGAAACTCAATTTAGACGCAGATATCTTTAACCGATTGAGCTGAAATTATCTAAACACGTTCAGTTTGGATGACAATGCATAGTTTACCGTATGACGTCATTCTAAATCCAACATGGCGAATTATTTTTAATGCACTCCTGCAATATGGGTATCAAATGAAAGGACTTAATGCGAATACGAATGAGAGTTCGATTAATAAAAAGTAAAAAATAAATTAACAGTGAAAAAGCTTTTTAAAAACAAGCTCTTATTTAAATGCGCTAACAAGGAAAAACTTTTACACCAAAAATTTTTATTGTTAACTTATAACGTCGTTTCATATTTGACGATGATTTTAATCTGACACAAACGTAAATTACGTCCAAAACACATTCCCAAAACGTTTTCCGACGGTCAAGTGTGAAACCATAATACTTGCGAAAAAGTTCACTAATTGCGATATTTTTTCAACAAAAAAAAAAAAACAAGTTAATTATTTTTTAGTTATATTACGACTAATAAAAAAAACACAAATTAATATGTTTATCTTTAAATATATAGAAAAGAGAGGGAAGTGTGGAAGCGGAAGCGCGCCCTATTTGATTTGACCAATGAGCTCTCACGGTGCTTGAATTGATCTTCAGTTTTGAATATCTGCGATTTTCTAATAAATTTGTTTTGAAGTGTCTCCTAAGGCTCAACCAGCGCAGCGTTAGCCATGTAAACGTGTGAAAACAATTTTTATTGTATAAAACACTGTTATATTTGATCCATTATGTACAAAATATTTATAAACAAACCCTCCTCATTTATCGCCCTCTCTATTAGTGAATAGTGTATCGAAAACGGCTTAGAAGAAGACAACGACAATACAGACAGCGACATCGTTATAAGGTTTTTATGGAAGATACAATAATACAATTTACTTTATGATAAATCATCACCACGTAACGCCGTGGGTTAGGAAGTGTAGGCTGAAAACATATTCCCTGAAATTAAATTTAAATTTAGAATGTTGCGTTCCTAATAATATAATTTTATAGAACCTGAAGAACAGAATTTATGGAAATCATTACAAAAATAGGTGCGATAGTTCGTGCTCTTTAAAATTACAAGTATATTATTAAATTATTTAATATAAGTAACATTAAGTATACAGTAAAGTAACATGCTGAATGTTCTACTGCTGGTTGAACGCCTGCTCTGCTGTTGAGAAGAGACTTAGGGTCTTATTCCACCACGCTGTTCCAATCCACGTTGGTGTTTTCCCGCATCACTGAGCATGAAATTTATTATAAGTACAGATTAAGCACAGAAAAGTGAGGTTTGCTTAGGTTCGAGCTGACTACAATTAATACTACTGGTCCACCTCAACAAAGAAACATGAAATATAATATTGTTTTACATGACCCATCCATACGAAACGCCTCGTAATGGTCGGCATGTATATATTTTTAATCTTTTTAGCTTTAGCATTTTCGCTCTTCATTTGCAGATCGAATAGCGTCCGCTTCACAAACTGACGAATAAATAAACTCTGTCACTAATAGAGGCCAATCAAATCAATGACTGATTGTCGTTCACAAAGTTGCAATATTTTGTGCAAACACTTAACATTTAAAGTAAACATGACTTTGAATGTATTATTGGAGATTTATACATGTTTAAAATATGTTTTTACATTTATATAAAACGATCCTTGTGTATTATTGTTAGTATGGAAAATAATTACTGTTATGATAGTGATATCCTGTTTATTTTTCACGCGCAGATTTTATACTTTATAATAATTATTTTATCGATAATGTTTTTAACACATTGCTAACAAAATAAACGAAATTATTTTTTCTATTTGTAATTCATACCTCTTTAATATAGGAGGTGCTTAGAATTTTTCGATTTTTTTAAAGTGGATCTTGCTCCCCCTTTCTCTTAAATTTTATCCAAACGACCCCATTAAAATTTAAATTTAGAATCTTGTTTTCCTGGCAATATACTAATGTAATATTATAACTGGGTATCTGCTAAGAACGTGTTTTTTTAATACGTAGACGGACGGGCAAATAACTTTGGCTCTGTAAGAAATATTAACCAACCCTCACATCGTAAATGAGCCACCAATATTGGTAACTAACATGCTGTGTCCCGTGAACCTGTAATTACACTGGCTCGTTCGTCCTTCGAACCAGAACACAACGATATATACATAGAATATAGGATAAATATGTATGCGGTAGACAACATGTACAGCCTGTAAATTCCCCACTGCTGGGCTAAGGCCTCCTCTCCCTTAGATGAGTTAGGAGCATATTTCACAACGCTGCTCCATGGGGGCTGGTGGATACACATGTGGCAGAATTTCGTTGAAATTAGATACATGCATGTTTCCTCAAGATGTTTTCTTTGACCGCCGAGAACGAGATGAATTATAAACACAAATTAAGCACATGAAAATTCAGTGATGTTTGCCTGGGTTTGAACATGCAATCATCGGTAAAGATGCAGGCGTTCTAAACACTTTGCCATCTCGGCTCTTGCGGTATGCGGTAGAATATGTTTTTTTTTATGGCATTGGTTGGCGGACGAGCATATGGACCACCTGATGGTAAGTGGTCACCACCGCCCATAGACAAAGGCGCTATAAGAAATATTAACCATTCCTTACATCACCTATGCGCCACCAACCTTGGGAACTAAGATGTTGTGTCCCTTGTGCCTGTGATTACACTGGCTCACTCACCCTTCTAACCGGAAAACAACAATACAGTGTACTGTTATTTGGCGGTAGAATATCTGTTGAGTGGGTGGTACCTACCCAGACGGGCTTGCACAAAGCCCTACCATAAAGTAAATGTGATACCTAAATGGTTCGTAACTACCAAGACGGGCTTACAAAAAGCTCAATAACCAAGGAATTTATGGTAGTTCATGGAAATCATTTTGAAAAATCGGTTATTGATATGAATGTCAGGATAAATACCTTTTTGGTATCAACCAAAATAAATAAACACTGTTATGTAATATAATGCCCGTTCCGATTGCGTATGGGTGGAATAAGATATAATTTTCATCCTGAAGCCCATCGAGCGCCAATTCCTAGGTTCAGACACGGCTATACTATCTTTTCTTTCCCTCTGATAATCCAATGGGTTAGCAAATCCGACACAGTCGGGAAGATGCGGGACCAACGGCTTCGCGTGCTTTCCGAGGCACAGTGTAAACATTTCCAGTTTCCATTTTCGAGCTGCTATTGTGAATTATTTGACGGAATAATATCGATCTACAGCGTTATCAGGGAAAATTTAACAAAAATCAGTTTTGGTATAGAGTAAACAATTTATTATTTTAAATAGAATACAATAACAAAAAAAAAAAACTTTTAACATTCCTGCTTTACTTTACGTTACGTACCTCTGACAAGAATTTAGAACTTCGTAGCAATAAGATAAAGTTTTCGTTTGTCGTGTGGCTCAGGTTTCCCGAGGGATACAATATTTCCACCGTATTACGTTCACTTAAAAAAAAAAACAGTATGCACGTTGCAATGAAGGGATATGGTGCCATAGCTAGTTTATAAGGTTGTAGATACCGAGGTGCCGAGCAGTTTGTGTAATTCTAGGCT
Source organism: Vanessa atalanta (assembly GCF_905147765.1). Lineage (NCBI taxonomy): Eukaryota > Metazoa > Arthropoda > Insecta > Lepidoptera > Nymphalidae > Vanessa > Vanessa atalanta. The sequence continues at coordinate 4,203,768 of NC_061877.1, forward strand.
TTTCACTAATAAGAATTACTTAGCGATAAAGTTCCTCTTCATATATTTAAGTTATAACAGTCCAACAAGGCAGTATTGTTAAAATATACGAACATTGTTAATTTATGATGTTTTTTTATTATAATTATCGAATTAATTAACAAAATCATTCATCTCATACTGTATTAATATAAATGTCCAATATTGTTAATAATAATAAATTCATCAGTGATTTGTGATAATCACATTGTGAGCACATCCGTAGTAATATTCATTAGGGTTGTCGCGCATTTGTCTTATCGTATTGGGTCATCTTGTTTTCTGCTTTCGATAGCCATAATGGCAGTAGCAATAATTAGTATGATTCATGACACGTCACAGATATAAGGAATTAATTATTGTTAGCTATCGTAATTCGTCGTCTAATCAATCTTTTTGACTAATATAATAAGACATTTTAATATTTACTGGAAGTGACATGCCGGCTTTAAAAAATGTATTTAATATTTTAAGTAAATTAATATATTTAAAAAAAAAAATGGTTTGAGTTTCTCGGTAAAACCTTGAATATGAAGCGATGTCACGTTTTATCTATGTATCGTTATATACTTGTAAAATTAAATAAATAGGTAATATTTTAATAATACATTTGTTTTTTCTTTCGAGTGTACATTAAGCCATTTATGCAATTGAAATGAAATATAGTTGCGTAAAGGTTCCTGGAATAATATCATCAACGTATCATAGTATAATATGTTTATTAACATAACAATTCAAAGTGGTGTTGCTACACATGTCAGAATATGTATGGTTTGAGTTTTATAATAGTCATGAAGATTGAAGATAAATATACTGAAGTTAGTATTTACACTTATCCGCGGCTTTCTCCCTATTTGCTTCATTTTTCGGATAAAAATAGTCTACACCAATCACTGGCTCATAAAATATATTTTATTTAAGAAAACGTCAATCGAAGTCACATAGTTTAAGAAAAAACTACCAAACAGACTTTCGCGTTTATAATATTAGTAGGGGTCATTCGTATAAACTACTTATACTCATCCGTCATGAATTTTATTTCCTGTACAGGTTCAATGGGAAACGTGCCAAGGTTATAAAATACCGATTAAAAGAAAGATCAAAGATGAACTTGACTTTTACCTGAACATCGTCCGTCAAAACCGGGTAAGCAGCCACTCCGTTTTCACGTGTTCAATTTGTTGTAAAACCAACATGCACACACCAATTGCCGTTATATAAAAATATTGGACAGTCGAATTTAATAGCGCAATTGTGATGTAAACGTATATTATTTAATTAGCTGTGTGCTAGAAACTTAGAAAATGATACGTATATATAAATAAAACATAATTACTGTAAGCATTATCAACATATCAGCGAGAAGAAGTCTACTGCTGAACAAAAGCCTCTCCTTAGGGTTTCATCGTCAACCGGCCTTTTGATATCCGCATCCAACAGCTTCCCGCTAACCATACAAGATCGTTGGTCCATCTGGTAGTGCACGCACGTTGTGTCTTTAGGTTCGCTGTCGCTACTCGAGAATTTAGTAGCCCTAGCAAAAAACATAAATTACATAATAGTATATATACAATATACACCTAAACTATATTAAATGAGAAAATATATTTACTGGTTTATACCATGAAACCGTAATAGGTGGTGAGCACTTACTATCAGGTGGTCTATACGTTCGCTATATGAAAAAAGAAAAAATATATAAATATCTCCCTTTAGTTTTAGTTTAGTTTAATAATAACTGTAATCTAGTTTCTGCTAGGAAAAACCGGCAAGAAACTAGTTTTTCAAGAAGGTACTAGGTTGATATTAATAACAAAATCAATCAACACTTTTAAAATATTATATTTATGTATAGTATTCTTTACGATTCAAAAAAGACAAACCTATGATGTATAATTATGGTAATGATTATTATTTTGGTCAATTTTGGAGTATTATTTAAACAACCCCTAATTATGGATACGACTTTCTTTAATTTTAATAAAGTAAATAATTAGGGCATATGGACAATATTTCCATGACTTAAACGTCCACAAATATTAGGTACCGTCTGTCATTATATTTTAACCTATGAACTGAAAAGAGTTATTGCCAGTTAGCGGAGCAACAGCAATTACACAATCAGTAAAAAACAGAACTTGAGTTTACAAGGTACACCCTTGTAGCGTATGCCAGTTTTGTTTGACTTAATTTCAGTTGATATTAAACTGGCAATAACAAATATTGGAAATTATGTTAGTGTTTTTTATTACCTAACATTTTTTTTACATACAAAGTCACGTATGAACACAATATGATTTATGTGTGATTCTTTTGTAAGAATTTGAGAATGGATGAAAAGGCTCCATATTAATTTCAAATTATATCCGTTAATATATATCTATTATCTATTAATAGTATAACTCAAAGTCGATTTCTGTCTCTGCCTATACAGCGGAAATACCTCCGCTCCCGTTTTTGAAAGTCCCGTCAAAATCGGTCCAGCCGTCCCAAAGATTAGCCGGAACAAACAAACAGACAGACGGTCAAAAATTGAAAACAAATGTTATTTTATAGGTATGTACGATTTCTGCCAGTTCACTAAGTATTGTTCGCGTTAAAGAACTTCGTTCCAAAAAGACAACCGCTCGAAAATGTTGTTTACAACAATTAATTAGCTGCGGTTTATAAAATATTTTTTTATAAGCAACTTATTTAACGCTATAGCGTGCATTGTTTTTCAATGTGATTTACCGAACTAAAATAATTGTGAGATCATAGATAAATGATATCCAATCGATAAACACAATGAAAATGCTATCGAATTTCTTTATTCAAATTTAGCGGGATTTTTTTTTATTCAAATTTGGCTGCACAGCAATATCCATTGCTTGCGTCGTAATACTGTCACTTGCTTTGCCTTTTGTCATGTGTGTTGTACGATTAATGTGATTTCTCTAGTATTATTCGACTCGGAGTGCAGGTTTGACTCGGATAATATATACAAGTGTCCTAGCCCAAGGCTTGATTGTTGATATTGCTATTTCGGAATCGTAGGCCTTTGGTTATATTTTGAAAATTGGTTTGTAGAAAACTGTTTGAGTTGCTTGGTCTTTGCGTAGTATCGGTTGCAATGAAAACAAAGTTGATTAAGTCCTAATCACTTCCTTATACCTACTTATTTATATAATTCAGACAAGCGATCACGTGATCGATTCCCAGAGGGATAGATTTAAAATGAATGATGATATTGAAATCAGTTTCTTGTGTAACTGTGTTGCATAGTTTGGTGGCAAAACTTAATGTTCGTAATATTAGGTATTGTTTAATAAATTTAAATAAATAAAGGGGAACTATTGTTAACTTTTAAATCCTCTAAATTTACCATCCATCCATGATTTTTTATTTTATTTTTATATTAGTATTTTATATAGATGTCAGCATACCATTAGATTATGCTGACATCTATATTTAATAACTAACACTATGACTTTAATTATTTTTTCAAGCGCCATGATCTGGTTTACGCTATTTTCAACAGATGGCGCTGAATTACATTAAATAAAAGTTACGATACATAATAAGAGATGTCACTATAAAAATTATATGTAGCTATTTATTGTATGAGTTCATTATAAAATAAAGAAACAAAATTTAAAATATTAAAAATTGTTTATTGATAGATTTTCTCTTTTATAGAAAAAATATAATACTTTTAATCGACTTAAAAATGGAGGAGGTTAAATATGTATTTATACATTATTTGAAAACTTTGACGATGGCAACCTTAAGGGTTCCCAAAATCATCTTTTTTCTTTCAAATAATATGCTGAAAGGATCCAGTGGCCCAAGATGGCAGAAAACGGAACACGACCATTGCGGGATCAAATGCGGGCAAGTGCTATATCGCCATATGTTTGAAATTCTCTCTCGTGCTCGGCCGTGAAGGAAAACATCTTGAGGAAATGTATAAGTTTCGTACGAAAATCTTTCACAATCTCCAGAGAGACAGCCTTAGTCCAGCGTTGGGATATTTACTTTTTATTTTTACTTGTATATTTTAATACTTCTTATATCATTGTGCTTAACGAAAACGTGTTTCCTCAACTAAGTATGCGATTACTTGTGATCGTATCAGTAAATACTTACTAAGTGTATAACAAAGTAACAAGACATTTTACAAAAAAATTAACACAAACGAAAACAGTATAAGGCAAGTCTTGTTATCTTTTTTTTTTATGAAAAATACTAGAATTAAAAAATAGTTGTTAGTTTTTTTGTCATTTTTCTTACATTCATACATAACGACGCAAATAAAAAATGCTTTGGTAATAATCATTCAAAATATTATTATAATTAGGCTGCAAAAATAGTAATACAAAAATATATACATATATACAAATACATTTGATTCCGGTGAAACATAGAAACTGACAGTTATTACAACCATTTATAATGAAAAAAAATCAAAACGGAGTAAAATAAATATAAACATGGAGTTTCGTTGATTAAATAAATAAATTAGTAGCATTATATAGGCAACAACGATGTATGTAGTATACGCACCCGCAAGTCGCAGTCCATGGGAGAAGTCACATTCCATCAAGTAAGCCTCCTGCTCGTTTGCCACCTATGCCATGCCGTGGGACACCCAGTAGGAACGAAGTTGCTTTCGCTATATTGTGTATTAAATAAAAGACAATGAAATAAAACATCAAAGCTTAACAACAATTAAATAGTAAGATAAAAAATAGTTAATGAATAAACAAAAAATATATTTAGATAATATTATATATCATATATATAATAAAAGAGAGGAAAAGGTACCCTGGATAAGACGTAACTCTCTTTCCTTACGTCTAAATTTCTGACAGTTCACTCTACGTAAAATAAAATAATTTCTTTGTAATAAAAAAGACAAATAGTTATATGAGCCAGGCATATACTTGTAAGAGTAGAAAGCGGCGGAGAAGAAGCACAATGGCAATTAAAGTCATGCCGTGCCGTGGTGAACTAAAGTTGCGACAATAGATTTTGCACGTAACAAAAAACGACATTTTTAATGTTTCTCTGGCACTTAATAATATTATGTAAATAATAACTATGGCGATCGTCTAACGTCGGTATGTACTTATGTCTTTAACACGTAGGCGTCACTTTTTCACTTTGTAATATCACCCTTTTTATCGAGTTAACGTGTTTTATCCTTTCGCTGTTGCTATTGATACGATAATTTAAATGTCTCTGTGAATTGTACAGTCAGCATCGAAAATACGTCACTTTTATTGACGTATTGATTATTTATTTGTCACATAATGTCGCGTGTTTGAATTCAGTCTAAAACCATCTGTTAGGTATTCATTCGACTGTACAATCGATGACACAATTTCACAATGAATGAATATATTTGGTAGTATTCTACTGGAAATATTTTAATCTAACTCGTCGGAATTGATTGAATTAAATTGGATGTGGTAATTGTTAGTATTTATTATGGTTCTAATAAAATTTTAGACTTGGACCTAAGTCTTACTACGTAATAGCTGCTTAAGGAGCAGCTGGTAACTTGGAGGGTTATATTTTTTATGTTTTTCCTTGGGCTTTTATATAATGATTTAAAAAGGGGGGGCGGGGGGGAGGACGGTTCGTTATTTAGTATATGACGTACAGAGATGGCTGTAAGTTCCTTTATTAGATTTCCAACGAATCAAACATTTTTGGTAGTAGAGTTAACAACTTTAAAATAAATTTCAAAAATTACTCCTAAGTTTCATTAGTTTCACTTTCCAATCAAAACAATTTAAGATTATTCAAATAATACCCATTTAATTTCAACCAACAACTGCTGAGAAACTAAGCTGAGGAACTAAAAAGATTTATTACAATAACAATAATTTATATAGTGAACCGATAATTTTAACTTTTGAAAGTAATTAATGTTTTTATTGTTTTTACATCGGGTGACTATTATAATTTATAGATATGTATATTTATTATATTATTATGAACCCAGAAACTTTTACATAATATATATGAGATACATATTTATCTGACACACTGTATATTATAAATGTCAGGATATAATACATATATTACGTGTCCTAGATTATTTTATATATGGGTTTTAAATAAGATATTACTTGACAACTTTCTCGACGTTTCTCGGTTAAAATACTGAACCGGTATCATTTAAATCACTCATAATTTTATGGAATGACGTTTTGAAAGCCTATGAGAGCATGCTTAAAAAATGTTCATATTGATTTTATTTAACGTCCTAAATCTGTCGTACATAATATTAAATAACCTGATGTGTTAAACTGAAATTATTCTATCTCTTTCTTGCATGAAGGGTTAAAACGGTTAACAAAATATAAGGACATACAAGACATATTATAAAATATGATATTTACTTATACATATGTTAGGTAACAATGTCTCTATGGGCAAAGGTGACCGCTTACTAAATAAAGTAGTAATTTGATTTAATATATTCAATACTCCAACAATTTTCCTGATCAAAACGACTAGAAGATCAATTAATTTTCATAATTCTATCATTATTGCTTAACAAAACAACAATACAAGCCTTCAAGGCGTTACTATCTGATCATCTAACTAATTGATAATTAAATTTATGTTGTTTACAATGCCTTTAAGGCTTTTCTATAAATTATAATACGTGTGATTTGGAAGACATTGACTTTGACACATTCGGTTGTGTTTGTTCGAAATTTTGTATGTAATTATTTGTTCTTGTGCTGAGAGGACACGAGGAGGTCAAGGTCCTCAGTAGTCAAGGCGATAATCGAATTATTCTATTTCATATTTAGTTTTAATATTTGTTTTAAGATATACAAATATGAATTATTAATTCGCGATTGTGCAATTAATGAAATTTAGTAAATTTTCAATTACCGTATGTAATTAAGTAAGCAACCGTTGTTTAATTTTTATTTCAATCCAAAAAGATTTAAGGGCAGGTACTTTTCCAAAACACATTTAAAAATAAGTTACTAGACTTGCTTGGTTTTAAACTCGCTACCTTTAACTACGATCCAAATGTTTACTGTTTTATAAAAGTAATACTAAATGTCGTTTTGTGAAATAGTACACGTTTATGGGTAAGTAACCATGGCTTCAAGATGTAGTGTATAAATTGTAAGCATCGTAACTTTAAGTACACGTTCTGACGTGCGTTTTAATACAATGCACTGAATATATTTACTTAAATAAATACTTATTTTGCAAACACTGTTCATCCTTGTTTTATCGTAAAACATTTGCTTCGACTATTTTGTTTATTTATTTGCACATTTTATGCGAAAGCAAACAAAATGCCACGAGCCATTCTTTTCCAACCTTAACTCGGTATGTGAATACTTGGCGTATAAAATACAATCGAAGAAAAAAAAGAAAACTTCATAAATATACACTAACATAAATATTCGATAAAAGTGATTTGTTCGTTGTGCAAAATAACGATAACAACGGATAGTACACTCGTTTTTATTGTTATAATGTAAGACTATCTGTTCGTCCCGACTTCGTACGAGTGAAGAAAGATTTTTTAGTGAGTGTTACCAGATCAAACCCTAGCCATTAATATTAACGACAATAAATGTATTATAATTCTTAAAAATTGTTACTCCCAAAAAAATTTAGTGCGTGAAATCTTTAAGCGACGTATGTCTTGCATATTCAAACTTTATAAATATTATTTTAGTAAGAATATTTCGATATAAATTCTTGATAAAAAAATTATTATAATATACTCAATATATATATATATATATACTAGTATTTAATGAGGAGATTTATAGCGAAACAATTAAATAATAATATATTGTATATAGTATTAATATAAATATAATGTAATCATGATTATTTAAAAATGAATAAAAAATGAATTAATATGGAAATCTTTATTATTAAATATAAATTATCTAAATAACAACATACTTCACGCTAAGTTTAATACAAGAAGGTCAATCACGACAGCACAAGTTTTATGGAAAAAACTATCAGACCTTCAATCTATACAAAGTTCATTTACACATTGTTTAAGGGTTCTAAAGCTCCTTGTAAAACCAAGGAATATAGTCTTTGTTCCGAATTCTGCGCAAACAGATTCGAATAATCAGTCAAGTCACTCTATGAAAATAGTGATAAAATACTGTTAAGAAATATCACGCGAGCGTAACGACTTATACGTATACGTTGCCAATTCGGAAGTTTGTTGATTTTGGCTTAGCAAATAAATTTGAAGCCGTTTTAAATATGCTGATGAGTGGCCTGAAGTTCGATGTTTCCGCATTGTAGTATCTCTGCGGCTGCTGATACTGGTACTGGTATTGGTTGTTGAACTGCTTGTAGAACTGATAATTGTAGCCTGGTGCTCCAACTGTGCTGTCAGGAATGACGTTCGATATAAAACTGTTGGTATTGTCCACTGATTGATCGCTCGTGGTGTAAGTTGTGGCTGTAAAAGAAAAAAAGAATGTTATTGAACAATGTAAAACATATTTACGATTCTGATTAGCTGTAGATAGTTAAGTAATACTTACAACAAAGACCAGAGTATTTTGTGGAGTCAGAAAGCCCGTGGGCGCTGCAAGATGGACTACCCTTTTCATAGGGATTTGAACCGATGACATTTCCACCAGGGCCATAATTACAAACGTACAGCTTGGTGTAGCCTCGGGAAGGATCGTAGTAGAAAGTGTAACCGCAACCGACATGAGACGTCTCACCCCATACCAACTAGAAAATAAATAGTCCTTTAGTTTTTTTGTTTTATTTGCCAAAAAATCTGATGAAAATTATAATTTTCCACTAAAAATATTAATGAATTTTCCACAATTTACCTGTGAATAATGGCCCGTTCCATGTCCACCATTAATGGGCTTAAATCCGAAGATATGAACTTCATCGAACCAAGCATTGATTTGTTTCATGAAGTCTGGTTCGGAATCAGATTGATCAGATGGGGGACGAGTAGTCCATGTCGCTGCCAAGTTTTGCCCCACGGGGAAACGACCAACATCGCGCTGAGACGCACGATCGTGTGCGGTAGTACATTGGTCAGCCCAACGTTGAGCAGTTGCTGCCAATTCGTCATCCCACACCTAAAATCATACGTAAATTTATATGAATATCAAAATTAATATCGCACGGTAAGTAGGAATGGTAAACAAGATATCATTATATGCAAAACCTCCGAGACGCTGAACCTTCGCGAGGTCAATGTCATCTGAAGTTGCGTTCGTACCTTCGCTTTCGATTTTGCGATCACTTTCATGTATATATACCGTTTTCGAAAGTTCAAATGTCAAATAAATCATGGTCCAAATAATGACAAAAGGGATTTTCTTGCGTATATTCGAAATATAACTGTTTTGAGAACCTACATATTAAAAAAAAACTGTTACAAGATATTCCCTTTGATAAATATCCCGTTATTTTCATGTAAATTGATCCCTTGGTCCGTTTGACCGTTCGATCTCGTGCAGTGGACACATTAACGTACTTGGGAATCGGTGCACGTGGTGTTATAAATGCTTAAGCATAATATTATGCATGACACAATGGTCTACACCTGACCGAGATCACAAGAAATAACTCGTAAATATTATTACATTTTTTAGAACATATAAATTACGAATTTACATGGCAAATATTTTCAAATATTTTTTATAAACTTACACTCTCGTCTTAATGATCATTTTTTATTTTGTGTCTCATTATATTAATAATTATATTAAATTCAACTGTTATATATAACTTAAAAAAGGTAAGACCTTTATTTTAATACGTTTTAATCAATTGGTGAATTTATAGTTTATATGATATTATTGAACAAATATAAATGTATACAACAATAATTCCGATTGGTATAATCTTTACGTACTTCAATGCATAAATTTATTTCGAAAAACCGGCTTCAAATCTAGTTATATTATTTAAAAACTGTATTGTATTTTTAAACATGAGGCTTTTAAGTTTTTATTAATAAAATCATTTTATTGTCTAATTTATCGTCTTTTAAATATTTAATAGTGACATTTGTGTTTATAACGTACCATTTCCATCATATTGGCCGCTGGAGGTTGACTTGAAACTTGTCCTAAAGCCACAGATTGTCGGAGGCGATTATGCGCATCAACAATACTCTGCTGTTCATATGCCGTCAATCCTCCTGATCCTTAAACAAGGAATAAACATTGTAAATATTCATCTAGATGTATGAAATATTATTTAATGAATACAATAATATACAAAAAGATTGATGCAGTCATGCAAATTTATTTGCAAAGGTGAATTAATGAATAATTAAAAGAAATCAGCATTTAAATGGGCAATATATTCGCGCGTCGCTATCCTCAGTGTTCTTGATCTTCAACGTCAAAAATCAAGTAATATTGATTTAATTAATCATGATAACTACATAAGAGATGTCACTGTGGATTTTGATAGAGTCATTCGATTTAAAGTTTAATACATAATTAAAAATCATTTTCAAAATTCTCATATATGGAGTATAGTATTGTATTTAATTGTATATCATATTAAAACCTAAAATTATAGTATGGAGAAAGTAATTAAAATTAAATACTCACTTAGTATCTGCTTGCCAGCTCCACAGCCCTCTGTCGCTGCGAGGAGACCTCCCAAAACAAACACTAGGGTAATCATCTTAAATTAATTTTTCACTACACTTTTTAACTGAAATTGAAAACACGATTTATGTTTGCGATTCGTAACAAAAGTTCCCACTTATATTTACGAAACGTCAAATTTAATATTCGCCGGTGGTCCGCTGCACAGTGTGCCGCGCGCTCTCCGGTCTATAGCAATCTGTGACACTTAATGGCCACGCGCGCGCTTAAATAGCACCGCGTTATCATGGAGACGCCGCGACGCCGCCACCCGCCACTATTGCTCATCGCCACTGCATCACCATCGAACCCTTAAAATATCCTACCAACAAGAAATAATATACCCTGAAAACAAATGTTTCATCAATATTATACGATGTCAACTGTGAAAAATATATACAAAGCGAGTACAATGTCTTCGAGTATAGTTCGCAGAGTGTCTTCAGTTACGAAATCAATAAAGGTTAAACGGACGTCGTCCAGCCACTTTTTATCTGCAGTAATAATTTAAAACTCATTATTCGGCAGCCGGTGGTTGTCAATGAAATCGGGTTCTTGTGATACGTCCGAGCCAAAGGTGGAAATATGTTGACAGATTTTGGTCGAAACGGAAGTGGTCTTTAAGTAAAATTATAGGCGGCTAAAAACAAGGAAAGAATAACACGACCATTTATGAGTCAAAGGCTACTTAATTTTATATCTTTAGCAATATAAGGGAAGATGGGCATAGGTATGTAAACTATTACATTGACGGGGAAATATATTGATGTTAAAATGTAAACTTAAACATAACTTTAAGGCACGTTGAAAATTATGAAGATGTAAATGTTTTTAAAATGTGAACTCTTCATTGAAATAAACTAGAACGATCGAATGAACAAAAGTTAAGAATATATAAAATTTTAAACACGAAGTTAGGTACGTAACTTCAGAGACACCGTGTCTGTTGCCAACTGATCCGGTTTACCACCTGAGGTTGATTTTTGCTCGTTCTTTATTAATTTGCATATTAATATCTTTTATTTTATATGATAGGTAATGGATTTATACAAAATTTCATCAACGAAATGTTTATACTTTTTTTTTTTTTATTCTAAGTAAATTATGTATAATGTAACAGGTTTTTTTTGGGATTAATAAAACGATTGATTTAATTACTTGCTCGCATTTTTCTTATTTGTTTTCATGTATAAGCAAAAAAAATATAATTCTTTGATTAAATTTGGGTATAACTTCAATATATATATTTTTTTATTAAAATGTTTGATATCTTCTGCTTATTATCATTAGTATGTTTTTTTTTTTATATTATTAGGCGTTGGCCTTTAATACTATTTGCAATATTGACATAGTTAATATGCTCAGTTCTGATATTATAAATTTATGTTTTGATAAACCTAAATCATGTGTTACAAAATTTAAATTTCAAATGACCGGCGTTAAGATGTTAAATTCTATACGATTGTAGGTTATTATGCAAAACGATAATCTTATACTCGTTGAAAGATTCTGAAGTTCAATAAAACTATGGTCGATTTAACTCGAAATCTCGAAGCCTGTTTCGTGACCTTTAAATAAATTGCCTCATTATATTATCAAACAAACCAGTAATAGTTATTAATTTCGTACTTATATATTAACTCATTTGAGATACAATGCCCTTAGCCTATGAAACAAATGAATGACTCATCTTCAGGTATTTAAACATTTTAAAAATCGAAACAAACTTTTTTTTTAAATTTACCTTTTATATCATTCAAGGACGATAATTAAATAATATAAATTATACTTGTATTGTATACAGGTACCAAAAGTGTGTGCAAATTTCAGCTCAGTGAAAGGTCTTACTTACAAATACTACAGTCGAAGTTAAATGAGGCTCTTAGACTTAAGAGTTGTCTTGAATTTCGAGAGTGAATACTCTTAAACTAATAAGGTGTATTATAGTTGCTACGAAATAAGTATAGAGCCCAGATGGTCCAGTGGTTAAAACATATGAATCTTAACCGATTTTGACCGATTTTCGTGTGCTTAATTTGTGTTTCTAATTTATTTTCTCGTCTACAGAACTATACGTTTGGTGGACGAGCATATGAGCCACCCGATGGTAAGTGGTCAACACCGCCCATGGACAATGGTGCAGTTGGAAATATTAACCATTCCTTACATCGCCAATGCGCTGCCAACCTTGGGAGCCAAGATGTTATGTCCCTTGAGCCTGTAGTTACACTGGCTCACTCACCCTTCAAACCGGAACACAACAACACTGAGTACTGTTGTTTGGCGGTAGAATATCACGATCACTTACCATCAGGTGACCTGTTTGCCCATTTTTAACTATAAAATGAAAAAATAAATAATTATTCTCAAATAGGTTAATCAGTAAGTACTTATATCTGGGTCGAAAGTAAGTACGTTGTCACGCTCCTATGGTGTGCCGTGTGGGATGTCTTGCACTTGTTTTGCTCGTTACATACATAATTATGATAGTAATAATTAATATTTAATCAAACTGAACCTTTGTAACGAAACGGCTACTATACTATTATAAAAATTAATGATTTTCCATTATTTAAATCTCATATGTAGGTAGCGTTTGAAATCAACTTTAATTGAACAATATATCGTCATAATATTTATATGACATTTGATGTCACTTTAAGAAAAAAAAAAATATAAAAAATATCTCAATTATATATTTAATACTTGTCTGTAGATTTGAACACCTGCACTCGGTTTGAAAAATATATTTTAACAGATATAAAAAAGCCAGAAGTGTCTTAATTTACAATTAGAAAATATAGAAACACTACCAGAAGATGAAATACAACAAGCAGGTTTCATGCGAATATGTTAATAAATACATTTTCATTCATTGTTTTTTTTTTTATAAAAATTACCGTTATTCAGATTTATTACGTGAATAAATTTATGTTATGTTTTATACCGAAAGCCATTACAAACATATTTTTTTTATAATATAAGTAAGAGGACTCCCTGTTGGTAAGTGGTCACCAGCGCTCATAGAGATTGGCGCTGTAGGAGAGAGATATTATTCATTCTTTACATAGATATCATGCGACATCAACCTTGAGAGCTTAGATGTGCCTTTGTCTTTTGTGTCCGTAGTTAACTGGCTCACGCACCCTTCGAATCGAAAAACAACAATACTAACTCTCTGTGCAACCAGCTTTCGCCGGCGGGTTTTCCGAACCGATACGACTTGGGAACTTTCAAGAAAAGAGCGTACATTTTTCTTTAAGGCTGGCAACGCATCTGCAAGTCCCCCGGTGTTTCAGATGTCCATGGGCGGTGGTAGTAACTTTCAATCAGATGAGCCTCCAGCTCGTTTGCCAACTACCATATAAAAAAAAAAACTAAATGCTGTTTGGCGCTAGAATATGTGATAAGTGGGTGGTACCTACCCAAATTGGCTTATGAAAAGTCCTACCACCAAGTAAACTATTACTATTAAATTCGTATTTAAACGCATTTATTTCCTTTGACAATAATAAACCGATGATTTCGGATTCAAATCCAGGCAGGCACCACTGAATTTTCATGTGCTTAATTTGTGTTTATAATTCATCTCGTGGTCGGCGGTGAAGGAAAACATCGTGAGGAAACCTGCATGTGTCTAATTTCAACGAAATTCTGCCACATGTGTATTCCGCCAACCCGCATTGGAGCAGCGTGGTGGAATATGCTCCAAACCTTCTCCTCAAAGGGAGAGGAGGCCTTTAGCCCAGCAGTGGGAAAATTTACAGGCTGCTAATGCTAAAAAAAAAAGTCTTAGTTTTCTCTTCAATTGGAAACTAATGTTTTGTCAAGTGTATAAAATAAGTATTTATCATTGATACATAATATATTATATTCTTACACTGGTAATAATTTAAAATGTCAAAACAGGTGGTTTAAGTGCATGACTTGCATCAGGAAATGATCAATGTATCAGATTGAAGTTAATGTTTTTTAGCGTTCTTCGTAAATTAAACGTATTATAATAAAGATATCAAACATTTCGGACATTTTAATGTTTAAATAACTGTTTTATCGTTTTATTGTTGCTTTAATTTTGTAAAGATTTGTTATGGATGTTTCCGTTAATAACTAATTAGTGACGATAATATAACTTAATAACGATGTTCTTCGAAGAAAATAAATAATATATATTATTAACGATAAAAGTAACGTTATTTATTTCGGTATATTATTCGATATTTTAATATTTAATTGATTTATTATTTTACTACAACCGTACCTGATATAAATCTATAGCTCTACTATAAACTATATTATATACTATATTATATAGAGAACCGAGATGGCCCAGTGGAACGCGTGCATCTCGGGTTCAAACCCAGACATGCACAATCGTGAGGAAACCTGCATGTGTCTTATTTCAACGAAATTCTGCCACATGTGTATTCCACCAACGCGCATTGGAGCAGCGTGGTGGAATGTGATCCAAACCTTCTCCTCAAAGGGAGGAGGCCTTAGCCCAGCAGTGGGAAATATACAGGTTGCTAATGCTAAAAAAAAAATGTATATAATATTTTAGTTTATAGTATATATATACTATATACTTTTTCCGTGTGTATTGCTAACGATGCATCATTTTCGTATCATTATTAACGCGGGCGTATAAAGCGTTTATTAAGCTTAACGTTTGTTGAAGACACTGAACTTCATGTGAGTATTTATATATACTGTAAGCAATAAACAATGCAATTTATTGTAGAAACGTGAGTAACGTAACGTAATTACAGACACGAAAGACATAATCACGCTTCGAGGTAGCCCTTTAAAGATACGCTTCATATTTTATAAACAGCGTTAAATAATTGTGTTTACATAAAATAATTATTTAACTCATTTTATTTCTATATCAAAAATAAAGTAATAAAATGTTTATTTTTTTATTTTCAATTATACGCAAATATCAAAGTTTGGTTAGAATGTATATTTGACTCGTTCAATCGATTCGACCAAGATCGAATTTTGAAAATTTATATTTTTATAAATCGCTAAGTTTTTTCATGAAATAACGATACAGTCGTATATTCCAAAATCAATTTCAACCGTCGCGTTACAATTGACGCGCGACTAGTTTTTGTTCGAGTCAAAAAAGAAAAAAAAATTAATGCACGTTACTTGAACGCATCTTTAATTTGATATGTAATTTTTCGTCAATTCCCAATTCACCTATTACATTAATATTCTTTAACTATGTTATCACATGATTGTAATCTACAGTATATTTCAATCAGACATACAATCATTAGAAATACAATGAGACAAGATAAACCGTTGTATAGATAACAAAAAGTCTTTACTAAAAATTAAACGAATGGTGATCTGTATTGTAATATATTATACGTTAAGTGTTACTCCGGCCTCGTGGGATAGCGTGATATTTGCAGTCTACAGCCTATCTCAACTCTAATCTATTGGGATATGCTATATGTAAGATATATCCTCATAAGGGTGCTTTAAAATAAACATATTTTCACATTCATAATATTTGTATAGATATGATATACCTATATAATCTCATATAAAACGAATTCAATGTAAAATATTAACAATGTAAATCATGTACGCTTGGAATTATGTAAATTACGAATAAGACGTGAACCCAATTACCTGTATTCGATTTATTTTAAATATATATCAGTGATAAATTAAGAGAAACAGTTCGTACTATACTATTATTATAGAAGTATCTGTACTTCGCAATTTCACTCGCTTTATACTTAGACCATTGACGTGACAGGTGTGAATTTTATGTTCTCGTACATGTTTACAATACATTATAACAAGACGACTGGATCGTTTAAATGGTACATATTAAATATGCCATATGCCAATATTGAAAATATTAGTATTATGTACACTTCTTGAAAATAAAAAAAAATTAATTAAATTTATTTACGAAATAATATAACCATATATATTAATTATTATTATATATTAATCTTTCGGAATCTTAATATTTATCAACGAATAAGAAAGTATTTTCAATTATTTAATAAAAACATTGTCTTTATTTATTGACGTTTTTTTAGACTCTAAATATTATCTACAGTAATAAAAAAAGTCTAAATTTATCTTTATAACTTAAATAATTGTAATCAGGAGATTTGATTACGAAAAGTGTTTCTATAACATAAAGTCTCGTTGTGAATATTTACTTGGTATCAATCACGAGTGAACGTGCTCTTCAACGTTTAATAATACTAAAAGTAAGTAGAATTTGCTGAGCACTGAAACAAGTACGAGCTAACAGCTCATCATCGTGTCCTCTTAAAGACAAGTGATAGTGATAGTGAAATAACCAAGAGGGTTGACAGATTGAGAGATGACACGTGAATTCAATCCGATATACCTGTATAACGATGATTTTTATCCAATGTACCCAAAATACACGATACTCAATAGTGCTTCCAAGATTTGATTCCGCGATCAAAGGTTGAAAATCAACGTGAACCATTCACTGAGCCGTATCGGCTCTTTATTTAATATTACTTAATGTACGCAAATTAAAAATTAAATAGATAATCATATATTCACGGCCAGTTCTCATCGAGGCACGTTGTATTTGGTTTTATATACTTATTGTTTGCGCACGAACAACACATTACATCCTGCTAAAGTCTTTTCTAAATATTGTAAGAAAAATCGATTAACGCTGTTTCAGTTTTGTTTATATATATATATATATTTGTAACCAACTGGTTTTATTATTTTATATAGTAAATAGTTCTGTATGTACATATACCTATATTATAGTATATTGTATAGTTAGTAATGTAAATATATTTAAATGTCTCACTACTGAACAAATTCCTTTGGTTTGGAAGATGTCCTTCCAGTGGTAAAGTATTCGTTTCTATAATAAAGATTCCATAGTTATTTTTAAAGTGGGTTCATAAATTTAATGCTCATGTCAAAATATATTGATAAATAAGGCATATAACTCAATACAAGATAAAAAAGCGTGGACTTTGTATTTATTGATTTCTAGGTAAGATATATCTGTAACGAAAATAGTTAAAACGACTAACTAACGGCTATTCTCGTTAGAATCTACTTTCCTAACTGGTGGTAACTTTATTATACCATGACAATTCAAAAGTGCTTTTATGATCCTACTTGAATTATGAATATTTTGATTTTGATTTTTTGGTTCGAAACTTAATCGACAATACTGCTCCACATAGCCTTGATAGATATCAGATAGTCAATACATGCAAATAACGTTACAATATTATACTCACGATACAGTTAAGCCCGAGATTAATTAAAAACAAAATTGAGCAAATGTGTTTACCGCAGTTTAATTACAATATTTTTCGATAAATAGGGATAGCATAAAAAGATTCTCTTATTGTATTTATATATTAGTTGTATAATTATCTGTAATATTTAAATAATAAACGCAATCAAACTTGGATGAAAGTGTCATTTTCTTTTGGTTGATAATTTTTTAATATTATTTATCTATCAATGCGTGCAATTACATAAATATATAATTTACATTACATTAGCATTACATTAGCAGCCTGTAAATTTCCCACTGCTGGGCTAAGGCCTCCTCTCCTTTGAGGAGAAGGTTTGGAGCATATTCCACCACGCTGCTCCAATGCGAGTTGGTGGAATACATATGAGGCAGAATTTCGTTGAAATTAGACACATGCAGGTTTCCTCACGATGTTTTCCTTCACCGCCGAGCACGAGAGGAATTATAAACACAAATTAAGCACATAAAAATCAGTGGTGCCTGCCTGGGTTTGAACCCGAAATCATCGGTTAAGATGCACGCGTTCTAACCACTGGGCCATCTCGGCAATATTTTATATATATTATTATAATTATACAGTAGATAGTTTCTAGTTATTATCAGTTGTATAATAGTTTGAAGGTTGAGTAACCCAGTGTAACTACAGGCTCAAGGGACATCTTAGCTTCCAAGGTTGGGACTTGATCGTAAGTGGAAATCTCTGTCTACAAATGTCAAATCCATTCTTAACATCTTTAATGTACTACCAACTAAGTATTTTAAGATGTCACGCTTTTGTTCCTATACTTAATGATTATACTGATTCACTCAAAGTTGAAACGGAATATATCAATACAAAGGTTGACTTAAGACTTAAGAACATCACAGCTTCATTAATAATAAAGACAACAAAAAATAAAAAACATTTTATACATAGTTAACATTTTTTTCTCCTGTGTAACCTTTAATTTAATATCAATTGTATCCTGGTATCAAAACTTAACTAGTTATATTTATATTATATTTTATTATAAATATAATAATGCATATTTAGTACATCTCGAATACAACTTTATAATCAGAAAAATCGACTCTATTAAAATTGATTATTTCTACCGACTAGCATTAATGATTATAAAAAAATACAATAATGGCAAAAGAACATTCCAATTGATAGAAAAAGAAGAAAGTCTTCTTTTTTTTGGCTTTTATTTGTGCAGTGAGGGCACAAATTATTACGGTCAAAAATCTTAAGTCAATATAGAAGCATCACTTTTACTTATTTATTGTCAAAAACTACCGACAGAGCAGCTTAGAGTATTTATGTCTAGATAGATTGCGCATTATAAAAGAACTAAAACAAACAGACCTCTTTATTATCTAAATATGCGTTAAGCTACGCTTGACACTCGTGAAACTTTATTCTATAATTTTTACCCTTTTTTCTACCCGTCCGCTTGTCCGTCTGTCACCAGGTTGTATCTCACAGATGATGTATTTCTCATGCCACTATAACAACAAATACTAAAAAACAGAATAAAATTAATATAAATGGCATATACCACAGACATCACTTTTTTGTTGTTTTTATAGATAATAGTAGTAGGACTCGTGCACAAAGGGTTCTGCCCTTTGTGCACGAGTCCTACTCGCACTTGGCTGGTTTTCATTTTTTTTAAGCAATAATTTTATTCACAATGCAATTATTCAAATTTCTATTTGAAACGATCTACAAGTGTTCAAATCGTTTCATTCCCTTAATTCTGATAAAGGTATTTAAGTTGATGTATATAATGAGTAACATATACCCGGAGTTTAATTTTGTCGAAGCCTACCTTAGTAAATCTTCACGTTCTAGAATAATTTTAAATATTTTAGTTTCTATATTGAACGAGACGTTAGTGAAACAACCGTTATATAGCCAGTAACTCGTTAATTATGTAAAAACAAATATGATTTAACACATCCGCAATTTTAACAAAAGTAAATAAATCGAAGTAACATGAATATGTAATATCTGACATGTAAATTAAGTGATTAAAACTATATTAAAAGAATAAAAAGCTGTTACAAGCGTGACAGTATAAGATTAATATATTATTTATCACATAAATTGATTAATTGAATGTAATTCACGTTAATAAATTGAATTAAATTAATTTAAATATTTCTCTAGTTCTTTTTTTTTATATATTGCTATTTTTAGAAAACGTAATTCAAATAAAATTTTTGATTTTTTTTTTTTTATTACATTGTGATTCGATGTATTAGCAGCAACTTGTATTTTAACTCTCTTTATATATTTAAACACTTTTATATTGTATATAACTATAGCTATCTCATTATAGACTAAAGATTTAGGAAGTCTAATCTTTTCTCGAAAGCCTGTCGAAGTTGAAGTATTTTTTTTACTTATTCCATACATAACTCAATTTTTTTTTTTAGTTTGAATAAACTTTAATATTAAAATTTAATAGAAATAAACCTGTTCATTAATCGTAAATTTAAAGTAAACTATCATTAGAAGGTAAATATTATACCTAAATGTATTATAGATCGTGATTTCTTTTTAAATGTCAAAATGACATAATATTCAAAGGTCCTTAAACTTACTGTCATCATTAACAAATACACGTTTACTTTTGTGTAAACGTTGAACTTTTTTTTTATATTGAAATATAATAGCGCGAAGATCAAATCCAGTATTTCTCGACTGCGATTCGCAGAATTAAAATGCTCGCTGTCGCCACACCGTCTCAAGATCGAGGTTAACAAATGAATTTATTAATCAGTCTTGGCGAAAATAAAATCGAGATATATTGTCGCCGATTAAAATGGACACATCATTTATAATTAGAAGCGATTTTTAGAAACCTAGCATCTGTTGTTGTGATTTCGTTTCGAAGATAAATAGGATGAATTATAAAAATCGCGGTAGTCACCGATTTTATTGAATCTTATCTTAACTAGTTTCAACGTTTGTCGTTGTTTTAATTATTTGATTATGTTGTATTCTTTTTTTAAACAGTTAATCAGTAACAACGTAACTGATTAAGGGCTTAAAAATAATTTGAATTTAAATTAATTGCCAAACCTTTTTGTTTTTCATTTTTGAATTGGCTACATTATATAGTATCTTCTATATACTCGCGCATATCTTTCATTCTCAGTTTTCGATTATTTATATATCGAATAAATAAAAATGGAGATATTACTTTTAAAATGAGAACGTATCCTTAGTTTTCAAATAAGCAATAGACAGACAAATACTATGACAATCACGACGAGATGCTAATGCTTACCTTAAACCAATATTTTCTTTTATGACGAGGAAAACATTTGCTCTCCGTGAACTTGCTTTGGAACTTTTTAATTTCGCAGAATTAAATTTTTAAATTGTTGTAAACAAGATACGTGCCCCAATAAAATTATTTTACGGTTCTGTAATTTGATATTAAATTATATTTATCGCCTTATTATGACAACATTAAAAAAGCGATTTGAATGCAGTCATTCATAAAGGTTAAGAAAAATTAGTTTTAGTGCGTTTTAGTCCTGTGTTATATCATGTACATAATTTATGTGTTATATACATTAAGTGGAAGGTATTTTTGCAAGTCTAAGTAGGTATCAACCACTCCTCACATTAATTACCGTCTACCAGCACACATTGTAATAGCCTGTAAATTTCCCACTGTTGGGCTAAGCCTCCTCTGCCTTTGGGGAGAAGGTTAAGAGAATATTCCACCACGCTGCTCCAATGCAATGTAGGCTGGTGGATACTCATGTGGCAGAATTTCGTTGAATTAAAACACATGAAGATTTCCTCATGATGTTTTCTTTCATCGCCGAGCAAGAGATGAATTATAAACAAAAATTAAGCACTTGCCTGGGTTTGAACCCGCAATTATCGATTAAGATGCATTTTAACCACGGGGCCATCTCGGCTCTCCATCTACCAGCAACAGTTATTTATTTTTGTGTTCTGGTTTGAAGGGCTAGTGACCCAGTGTAACTCCAAGCACATAGACAACATCTTAATTTTCAAGTGGGTATCAGCGACTGTTTAATAAGCGACAGCTTATATTCTTACTTTGATAATATTTATGGGCGATCGTGATCATTTATAATCTGGTGGCAATCCGTAGGTACATCTTAAAAGAAACATATAATACAAACAACCTACTGGGGGGGATATATGAATCTTAACCGAAGATTGATCGTTCAAATCGATAATTTTCAGTTTTTTTTTTTATATACGTCTTGCATCGGTTACAAAATAATCTATTTTTCCCGTACGAAGTCCGTACGGTTTGTTAACTTACAATATTAAGTTGATCAATACACGTGTAAATGTAAGTGTTTTCATGTGATTCAATACTAATCAATCGATTATGGTTGTAATTTGAAGTATTTTTAATATAATATTTAAGAAGGTTATCAAATCAAAACAAACTTTATTCAAGTAGCCTCTTAAGAGTACAGGCATCTTTGAGTCGTCATATTACAAGACTTTCGTGTTAATATAAGGTAAAATTAGCAATAGCAAAAACGTGACAAGGAATAACAGTTATTGTTTCATACTAATTTTAGTGCTTATATGTAAATCACTAATACTTTTTGTTTTATTTGAATAAACACATCTTTACAGATGTGTTGTGCTTTTAGGGTATCTTTCCATTGTATTGATTGAGTTTATTTTTGAATGATGTCTTGAAATGTTAAGGGAAATACATTTTGATGAGTTGTTTCGATAATCTTAAAGTTTAAATTTGTGTGTGGTTGTGAAGCGCCTTCTAACTAAAAATAAATTTTTCACAAAATCTTTCCTTAGTATATGTTACTAAGAAACGAAAGCCTCTTCTAAACTTTAAATATCTATTTGTATATTATCTGTACGTTGATAGATAATCAATTTGGTCGTAACTTTTATATGCCTTTAAAGATTTAGTCTCTAAATATTATATGAATTAAGATTAAACTTAATCGAAAAATAACTTTAATAATGAATCGGTCGTCTACGTCTTTGGATTACTAGATAGTCTATAAGGCTGCTCGATGTTCTAGACTCAAGCCCTGGGGCCAATATAAACTAATTGAGTTTTTAAAGTCATTCTCAGTAGCAGATTGAAATTTAGAGTACGGTGTCAATGACCTTTGTCAGTGCTCATTAAGCATATGAGCTGGCTTTTCTCCATTGTTGCAACCGCAGAAAGTAAGATATTTATCAATGATCATAAATTCTATATGCAAATAACGCCAAATTTTATAATTACTATCAATATATCAGGATCACTTTCATATATCTGATGACAGTTGAAAGCGGGATTATCAGCTCTAGATAAGCAACGTTCATTCATTATTTCGCAGAAATACTTTCGCTTGTATCATCATGTAATATACAAATGACGCATGAATGGCGAATTATAATAACAATACTTTCTCTGAGTGACAGCGCTTAAAGTGCTGTTCATGCCTTTTGCCTCGACTTAGCAATTATCGTGTTTGAACATGGAGCGGATATTTTTTCAATGCGAAATTGTTTGTGATGGGAAATTTACTAGATAAAAATTAGAGGCAAAAAAGTAAGGAAAAGAAAATAATTACCATATTACTTTAAAAAGTGTTAAATCGAATAAAAATACCAGGAAATGTAAAGAGGATTCTTCTAATAAACATTTATAAATTTATAGGTAATAAAAATATTGTTTTTTTTTGAGTCGAGATGGCCCAGTGGTTAAAACGCGTGCATCTTAACCGATGATTTCGGGTTCAAACCCAGGCAGGCACCACTGAAATTTCATGTGCTTAATTTGTATTTATAATTCATCTCGTGCTCGGCGGTGAAGGAAAACATCGTGAGGAAACCTGCATGTGTCTAATTTCAACGAAATTCTGCCACATGTGTATTCCGCCAACCCGCATTGGAGCAGCGTGGTGGAATATGCTCCAAACCTTCTCCGTAAAAATATATAATATCAAAACAAAATACTTGTAATGTGATCATTTGAAATTCAAACAAGCACTTCAAATTGAAGTTCCACTTTCTTCAATGTTATATACAAATGAGGTTTAAATACTAACAAGCAACAAATGTATGAAATACTACGGCAAAAATATTTAAAGTATTCGCCGTTTTAATATCAATTTTATAATTTTTATTTATGTGCAGAAACTTTTTTAAAGTTAAAAAAATATAAATAATGAATTCACAATAATCGTTAATGATTAAAGATATTCTTTTTTTAAACGTTGTTTAAGTTTGTAAATATATTATTTTGTTTTTAAAGTATTTGTTATACTTAGTTCCTTGCTCCTAATTCCAAATGTTTCGTCCGAACCAAAATGAGGTCGCCTTATTGTACGGAATACCACATCGATACTTTACAATGAATTTACCCATACAGGAAACTCGGTGAGCCAAATTCGCAGTGTAATGAGTAACGAGTATGATTTTATTAAAACCACAATGAGGTCATCGACCGGCGAGCTTTCGAATGCTTTTATTTACAAGTGAGATTTTACCGCGTGATTGATTTGACCTACAACAGTGTGTTTTATGAACGCCGACATGGCTGTTAGTTTATGCGATGACATATTTTCGTAACAATTTTTATATAAGTCACGGCTTTATTTAAAGAAAGATCTTATATATAATTAATTGTTTAAAGAAATGGACGAAAAGGCTTTTTTTTAATGGAATTTAGTGTTCCAGCAACTTTGTCTGCATAGTAAGTTTAGTCTTAAAATTTTAACTAATTTGTTGTTCAATCAAGCTTTTATGTGAGAATGTAAATTAATTTTTAAATTCTTTTTCGATCAAAAATCAAAATCAAAATATACTTTATTCAAGCAGGCTTTTACAAGCACATTTGAATCGTCATTTAACAAACTATTTAACGTAAAGCTACCACCGGTTCGGAATGTAGATTCTACCGAGAAGAACCGACAAGAAACTCAGTAGTTACTCTTTTTGAACATCTAAAAATACAGTCATGTTAAATACAATTATATATGTATGTTATGTCTCCTGCCTGGAAGTCAACAAGCATTAACTCCACGCTTTTTTATCATCAATATATTCTTGTATCGAATAATATGCCTTCTTTACCAATGAATTTTTTACAATTGACTTGAATCTATGAAGCGGCAAAGATACAAAAGTGCAAACGGCAAATTTCACATTTAGTTAAAAATGTGCGTCAGTTATATACTGACAAATCCAATAAAATTTATTATCAGGACTTTTTTAAATCGGTTGAATTAGTCAAAGAGTATATGTATGTATGCGTCATTACATAAATTATAACTTACCTATACCTACACCTATATATATATTTATAAAATATGTATAAAATTATCAAAAAGTGGAATTCCCGTTGAAATAAGCAAGTTAACGAATCAGGAAAATTCATACATTTAATGTGGCAACAATACAAGCTTTATGTACTGAGTAATATATAATAAGTAAATAAATATTTACATTTAAAAAATGGAATTAGAACGCGTTAGTCTGATTTGATTGATATTAATTTTTGATATACCATTAGAAGACTAACTTTATGCTGTATAATTTAACATTACTATTCGTATACGCATAGCATAGAGTGATTTGAACGTCACTATATATAACATTTTAACAGGAATTTAGTATATTTTTACAAATATAATTCCGCAAAACGCGATCAACCGCTCCATGCAATCAACAGCTTAACATATGAATGTCTTTCTTTATTCGAGGAATTCAATCGACAACTGTTCGAATCCATCCTCCAATACACATTGAAGCAGTGCAGTGGAATAAAATCCTGTAACTCTTCCAAAGGATATACACCATATTCCTGTAGCCATTAACTCTAGGACATTAACAGGCTGTTACTTGCTAATAAATTACGTAATTATAATGATATATTCCTGACTAATTTCAGTCACGGCATCCAATTTCAACGGAGACCAGCCAGCAACGCGGCAATATTATATAGGTGCACTCTCATAATCCGATTGAACGCCAAAACTGACACGGAAGATTTCAGCCACAGGGCCAAAGGCGTTACGTCTTTTCCGAGCTGCGAGAGCGTACACATCCAGGACTCGGTCGGCTATTGAGATTTTTTTGACTAAAAAACCCAGAACCGCTGCATCTATGTCCTTATATAGCCACTATATCAACGAGGCAGTTAAAAACGTAATAAAACATACTCGTCAGAGATCCTTTATTAAAAATATCGCGACCATTTCGATAGATTTTTTTAAGATTGTATTTTTATTATTCAATTGACTCGTCGTATCCCAAGATGTTTAATTTCTTCACACAGTGTACACTACATTATGAACACCAATAAATAGATGATAAAAAAATAGACACTTGATAAAACTAGTAGTGGCACGGATTTAAACCTGTGACCTTCGTATAAGATCTACGCGTTTTATTTACTAGGCCTTCTTTATTTATTAGCTATTATGTCCAATTATTTATTTTGCCTTGGAAGCTGCTTATTCAGTTAAAAAACAAGCACGAATCGCAAAAAAAATTATTTCAGAATGACAAGGCATCTTACGATATGTTATAGTATATTGTTATAATATAATATCAATTAAGGATAAAAAAACATAAAAAAGGGAAGCACCACGACATATAGAGATACGTGAAGAAATTGAAACGTCAATATAAGACTAAAAAATAACAATAATAAACAAATTATTGATCTTCACGTCATGATGTAAAAGATCTAGCCGTTGTCCTTTTAGATTTTATGTGTACCAAAGATTACCTTAAGGTTATTTATAATGGTCTTGAAAAGCCTACGGTACCAATAATAAAAACACTCGGGTCCTTAAGTAATCAAAGTTAAAAATATCTAAAAGATAGTATAACATCCGTAAATTTGCCTCATAGCCTCAGCTGGTGACTCTGCTGGTATTTGCGTGCAGTTAATCGAAATTGTGATTCAATGGGGAAAGGCTGCTATCATTGTCAACATTCTACAATATCGTCAAACGTCATAATTAGTGTACAAATAATGACAAATAAATTCGCCGAATCATTTGATTATTTATTTAGTACTAGCGACCCTAATTTAATAAATTGCACCCATGAGAATTAGTATTATGGGTGCAATTTATTAATAAACAAAATTATACGATAATGATAAATATAATTTATACCACATAACATTCAGGAATGATGTAGTTTTTTAAAATTGTTTTTTTTTTTATTGATTAGTTCCGGTGATTTTTCTCTACACACAAACAAATACATCTTTATTGTATTAATATAGATAAATATAGAAGATTTTTTTGCGAGTTATCTATATATTATCTATACAAGAAAAATAAATGATATTGTAAATTACGTTTTCGCAAGTTTTATTTGTATTTTCGTGGTTTTATTATTTAGTGATCCCAAATACCAAATAAAAATATTGGTTCCGTTTATATACGTAATTTATATAAAATCGTTATCATTTTCTTACTCTGACTCTTTATTTTTTTAGATCAGTGTATTTTCTTTACAAAACAGTGTATATTTTTTACTGTATATCTTTAAGTAGGTGTTATAATAATAATAATCAATTTACTTTATAAATAAAATTTAAACCATACAGTCGATAACTACAGCTTAAACAATATACAGTATTAAATACGTGTGTCAGAAGAATCCTAAATGGTTCTATATTAAATAAGAAAGTTTATTTCAATAGTGCTTAATTCTTACATACGTGCAACTACTACTAATTTCTTTATAAAAATATAACCTGACATTCGATGCCTAGACGACTTGATCTACAGCCACACAAGATAGCCAAGAGATTAAGCAAGAAATCAATTAAATAGTATTTGTCAAATCTATCAATGTGACCTCAGCTTAATATAAACAAAGTACCCGATGTGCCACATTGAATACCTCAAAAGACCTCATAAAATTGAAATCTTACATTTTATATTAAACTTTAATGTTCCATGTCAAATAACATAATTACTTAACTTAAAACATATATCCAAATTAGTAATGGTTATTGCACTGTTAATAAACTGAATTGCTTTGAATCTTTGTATGGAATGTATTATTTTTATTATATGTTTACGTTTTTGAACCTTCAGTTGGTTAAATTAAGATATTTAAATTAAGTTGTCATACCCACTGTTATTATACCTAAATAAATGTATAAAATATGTATTTTCTTTTTAAATCCAAATCAATGACCATTGAAACAGAAATTAGTGTTTAATAAAACACTTACTAGACATCGCTTATAAGTAAGATATAATGTAATTCCAACTATTAATCATATTTCAAAATACACAAGAGATTCATAATTATTATTACCTCTTTATCCTTTAGTGGTTAAGTACACATATGATGCCGACTTGAGCCACGATAACCGGTAACCTATCTCAAGGGAGACCAGCCAAATATGCCGGACATATTATAGTGCATCACAAGTGCACCCTCTATTCTCTCATTCTCATAATCCAATGGCATGGCAAATCCAAATCGACCAGAAAGAGTTCAGGCGTAGGATCATGATTTTACGAGTTTTCTTAGACACGGGGGTGTTCCGTTAGATTTTCTCGACTCCAACAACTGAATAACTTTTCATCGGCCCGAGCTGAGCTTTGAACCCAGGACTAACGAGATTGTCAACAATGTACACAGATACAAGTAGACTAAAAGAAAATAACACATTCACATATATGATACTCCTGGACTTTAGGATTCAAAATTACTTGTTAAATGGCGTTTGAAATTATATTGTTCATCGTCGATTATTTAATGTATAATTACTATTATCCTAAATAATAAACTTTGTTATAATAAAAACTTTTGTAATAATCAAAAATATATTTATCTCTTAAACACAAATCAATATGCAACTAAATAAGTTTTATTACTAAGGAGTTTTTATATTAACATTCTTGATAATTTTATGCGTACTTGGTACATAGTATAATTTTTAAAAGAATTGTTCGTATTTATAAAAAAACAATATTCAATTCTTATTTTCGTAATACAAAGAGAAAATTCTACCTACCTTTCTCCTTGCACAGATGATAAAAATATATATAAAATAGCACAGATCTAATCAGCTTTATACGATAGAACACATGTAACTTGATAGAGACAAAACAATTTTTCCCGTGAGCTTCCTCACCGCACTGTATATAAGTCTGTTGTGACTCGTAAGTCGGTTAATAAAAAATGAAAATGTATGTTACATGATGTAATCAGGAATCGTGATCTTCGACAGAGCCAAAGCCAAGCACAGCCGCATTGTCATTTTTATGATATGTGTATACCAGTGTTTCCAAACAATTACAGCTATTGAACGCCTTCTCGTATTCCATATTTGCGGAATTAATAAATCAGTAGCTCAGATAAATTGCAGATAGCAATACATTAAAGTTTATTAAGGAGAGAATTAAGAACGATAAAGTTTCGTACGTTTCGTATGACTTTCGCTTAAAAAGGTCATTCTAATTGTTCAAATTGAGTTTTCTTTTGCAATACTAACGATTTAATCATACTCTAACGCCTTTACCTTATAAATATAGTTTAGTTTCTGTGTCTTTTTCTTTCGAATGTTAAATCAATAGTGATAGAAAGAGAGAAACAGTGATCCACTAAATACTCACAGTTTTGTAAGGCAGTTACTAATTAAAGGATAATTAATCTAATTTTTCGTATAAACGTAGCGTTCACACTTATGTTGTGTTACGTTTTTTATTCAATGAGTTAATGTAATCATTAATTTACTGCCTTAAATTCAAAACAAATATGCAAGTAATTACATTTTTTATAGATCTCGGTGCATATTCCGATCACAGCGTCTATTAATTCACTATCAATGGGGACTAGTGTACTGCTCAGGAAATACTCCAGTGACCTAAGTGTGAATTCTCTCTCCCTCGTTTAATTATACGATGTTAAGGCAATCTGATATGCTCGATATTTACGTGATTTTCGAGACTGCCAAAGAAAAACCTCTTAAGATGCAAGATACAGTGATAAAAGCTACCTATGAGGCAAACGAGCCAGTCATAATCTTTATTAAATTTTTGTATATATTATCCATCCAATAGACTTCATACCGGAGCACGAGCCCAAGTTTAAAACATAAGCTAGAGAATGTTGTCTCACATCCTAAGGCCCATTGATATTTGAAGGTGTGATATTTGTGCCATTTGGCATTTAAAAAAAATAAGCTTTTTTAATCTTCATACAAAACTAAAAATATTTCTTTAATTGGCGAAATAAAAACGATCTGAGTGGAGTAATTCACATATTTATATCTTTATAAATAATGATGTCAAAATATTAAACGTATTAAGTAGCCTATAACTCATGGTTGTGAGGCTTTGTGCAAGCCCGTCTGGATATCACTGATATATCATATTTTCTACCGTCAAACAGCGATTCTTAGTCTTTTTGTTTTTCGATTTTGAATGATGAGTGAGTAAGCCAGCGTAACTACAAACCATAATGTAACATCTCAGTTCCCAAGGTCAGTGGAACATTTTTGATGTAAGGAATGGTTATTTTTTCACTGGCGCCAATATCTTTGAGTAGTGGCTATCACTTACCATCAGGTGGCCCATTTAGCCGTCCGCGTATCTGTGCCTGCTGCTTAAGCTAAACGCCGATTAAACATTAAGTTATTTTTACTCTTAGATTTCATTATGATAGAGATAGTACTCGTATCTGATATATGTTTAAATATTTTCTTATATAACTCTTTGAATTGTTTTATTGAAACGTAACTTTTTGGTCAAAATTAATTTAAAAAAAATAAAAATAAATAACGTGTATAATAATTACTCTGTAAATGTTTTAATAAGTATAGTACATATACTTTAATAAGAATTGTATAATGAAAAAATTAAATGCATATTAATGACACGTAAATCCGTGTGCTTTGTCTATTATTATTGAGATGAGTTCAGGGTTGTCACCGCTGATAACCTTAGAGTAATAAAATTTCATACTATGTGGGTAGACCGTGACATATCCTAGGGTTTGATTTTCCTTATTTATTATATACAACCTTCGACAATATTATCTCCTAAGTTATTATATATCCGGACAATAGCTCCTCACTCCTAAATAATAGGCTATAGAAAATGTATATAGTAATATATAATTGAAGTATATTTATAATATAATGGAATGAATCATTTCAGCTGTGCGATAGACTGGATATTTTTTTTTATATAAAAATATGTTGTTGGCCGAGTAAATGGGTCGCTTGGTGGTAAGTATCAATCATCGCCACAAAACTCGCGCTATTGACCATTTATAGCTAAGATATTAGCCTTTGTGGCTGTAGTTTCTTTGGTTCACGGCTCATTGTTTCGCGGTAGAATATGTTATGAGTGTGTGGTACGACGTACGTACTAGGCGGGCTTGCTCAAAAGCCTTCAGCCAATCAAGAATATGAAAAAACAAAAAACGTTCTAAAACAAAATTGGTGGATTTCAACTACACGCGAATTCTTCATACCATCATATGACGTTAATTAAATTGAGCTGACTAATAACAAGAGTTTTCATTTTAGATTTTCGTTTTTTCATAGTATAAGTCTTTACAACTGGCTTTGAATCACCATTGGATACCTTTAACAATAATAAATGAAATCACAAAGCAAAGACTTATCTGTGTATCATTTATGTTTCTATAAGAAAGGTATGTACAAGTATTTCGAAATACATCGCCAAGCTTCGAGATACTCAATAAATTAACATCATCAAAATATTTCCATTATATTATTGAAGATATTTTTTATTACTTCTTAATAATCACCTAATCCATATCGTGTATACAAAAAGTATTTATATAAAAATATAAAACAATTTTTTTCAAATAATAATTGATTCCATTAATCAAAATCGTGCCAGAGTTTACGGAAGAACGTAAACGTACCAAATTACAACGCACATATATTAGTATGTTCTATGATAATTTAATATCTATACTGAGTTCCCAGTTGTAGCTATATAAACATACTCATATTAAATTTAAATGTATCATAATTAGATCAAACTTGAGAGAAAATATATCGAAGTACCATTATTAAATTTCTCCAAAACATTATTTTATAACGCTTCAACGTCATAAGCATGCGACTAGTGATTTATATTTTTGTCTTACTTATTTTTATCTCTAATTATCTTCTATATAAAGATCTATAACCCAAAGGAGATTACCATATGAAAACATACCAAACGAATCATTGAGGAGTGCAATGGTGTTCTACTTTTTTTGGTTAGTGTACTGGCGAATGCGCCACCTGATGGTAAATAGTCACGACTGTCAATAGCCATTGGTAAATGTGTCACCATTGCTGTTTGACGGAATAATATTTGAGGATAACATCTTAGTTCCCGAGGTTGGTGGCGCTTTGAAAATATAAGGAATGGTTAATATTGCAGCACCAATGTCTATGGAACGAGGAGGCTCATTTGTTTGTCCACTTGCCTAAATAATAAAAAAGTGGTCATTATATATACTCCATTTTGTTTTCATATGTATGTCATATAACGGGAATTAGGTCGATTGCAATGAATACATTCCGTAATAACAAGTACGTGGGAAGACAACTTCACACACATTTTTATAAATACGAGATAATGAAGTTACAAATTTTAACATATAACATGACAAGACCCTCATTTGATATTCCGATACTCAGTAACGGTTATATTCAGGCAGAAATTGATCGTAAAGTAAGGAAAAATAACTTCCGCACGAAAAAGGTCAAATTATTCGTGATCTTTTGTTGTATAATTTACAAAAATGACCTGAATTTACAATTTTAAATTACACAAAATTCGGTTTACATTTTTTTTCCTTTGAATTTATTCATTTGTTTAAAATTGGAAGACTTTGATTTCTTCGAAAATCTTTCTTTGTTTGGTATTTAATTTCATGTGACATAGTTGGAAAAAATGTCATTTGAGAGTAAGTATATTTTCCAGTATTAAATGTTTTGCTTTAATCATTGTCATTAAAGTTACGGTATCGTTTAAAGTGTTTTATTTCTTTTTAAATGTATGCTTATTCTTTTAAAATAATAATTTATTGTTACTTGACCACGTTTTGTTTTGTAGAAAAGAATCATAATTGTACCAAAAATTCTTATGTGTTTGGAAACATACTCGAAATATTTATAATATAAGTGACTAGAGTAGATGGCACACTTATATTTATTTTCGGTAGGTTGGGCTTTGTGTAAGTATTTCTGGGTAGGTACCACCCTCTTGTCACATATTCTACCGCCACACAGCATTATTCAGTATTGTTGTGTTCCAGTAAGAAGGGTGAGTGAGCCAGTGTAACTACAGGCACAAAGGATCTAACATCTTAGTTCCCAAGGTTGGTTAGCATTGGCTATATAAGGAATGTTTAATATTTCTTACAGCACATTATCTATGGGCGGTGACCACTTACCATCAGGTGGCCCATTAGTTCATCAGCCTACATATATCACACATGTAACGAATACATTTAAAAACAGAAGCAGATCATTTGTCGATGTTTGTCTCTTGACGGTCCATATAATATTAATCTTTATATAATACTAGAAAAATATTTTTAGAAGTGTGCTGCAATCAGAAAGTAAATAAAATTCTAATTTCACCCGGACGAAATCTGGACGGTCAGCTCGTATATATGTATATTTGTTCTCGTTTCTGTTAAAAGAACAGTAGTTTATTATAATATATACATCAAAAAACCATAACATATTACTAGTGCCACAACCAGGAATATATTTTATCCTCCACTTAGGTAAAGGACTGATGATACCAATGATATAGCAATAATTTGTTTTAATGAATGAGCTGTGCTCTATGATTTCACTCTCATTTTATTTTTAAATTATAAATAACAAAACGATAACTATTATTCAATTAAATGATTAATAGAAACTTGATTGCTTTTATTGGTATAATATTTACTCTATGAGAAGTCTCTAGAATAGATATTGACATTTTGAATAAATGATGCCTTGCAATATAATAATTCAATTATCGACGTTTATGTTTTTTACCCGTTTTGAAGATTAACCTTTTTGACAGACATAAACAAATTAAAACAGATTTTTTTTTTTGGTTTCGTTATTTGTCAAATAGACATCATTAAATTTTATTTAATCTAAAAGATTTCGTGAAAAACTTGTGTAGAAAATTGCTAAATACATTTTTAAACGTTTTATAATTACATACATAGTAAATTGTTAATCTGTTAAATATTCATTGAAACGAAGCATAAAAATCCTTAACTCGCAGCAGATCGGTATAAATCAACTTTTAGCTTCGTATGCATGTAATCTGTTTCCGAATTTCAAATGTCACAGATGTCTCACTGCTCACCATGAGACATATCAGACGAATAATGCATATTGGCTATCTTGGCTATAAATTGCTTCAAACTTAGGCCAGGCTAATGAAAAAAAATAAAATTGTTGTCTTTATAAAGCAATTTTCAGTTGTCGTTTTCAGCTCTCCCAATGGATAACGAGCGTGACGGAATATAGATTGAATCTTTGTTTGCGCAAACACTTGTGCACTAATCATGTGTCCTATGCAGTTACCTAGTCACTCTTGGGAATGGCCTTGAAGTAAACGAACAGTTAATTTAACTATTTATATTATTAGCGTTGATTGAGCTCAATATGGTACAGTAATTCAAATCTATTTTTAATTTTCTACGATCAATTGTTTGTTCGATATTTAAAATATGCGTAAACTTTCCATTCTATAAAAAAAATATATGAAACTTGAATGTAAGTTAAACTGTCAATAAGGTTTTATTCGTCTTTAAAAACAGAACGAAGTTAATATTAAAATATATAACCTGTTTTGTGATTATTGTTTTGTATTATTT
The DNA here is from genome assembly GCF_905147765.1 of Vanessa atalanta. NCBI lineage: Eukaryota > Metazoa > Arthropoda > Insecta > Lepidoptera > Nymphalidae > Vanessa > Vanessa atalanta. The sequence goes on from NC_061877.1 coordinate 4,238,587, forward strand.
TAACTGTAGCGTAGGTTTAATATATTCTTATTTTACGTTAACGTGTCCTCCTCAAAGGAAACTTTAACTTTATAAACAACTCTTATTTATATAATAGATCCGTTTATTTTTAAACTCCCTAACTAGTCAATATGTTAAATAGTTTTTACGTTAAATATTAAGAAATTTTACATATATACAATTGTCGATGTAACGAAGGTAAATGAGGGCCCTATATATCAGATTCGTAATTAGACGAATAAGATACCGTAGCAAACTCAAATAATATTTTGCTGTTATAAAATCGTTTATTATTCTTTTATATTTTTGATAATTCATTTATTTTTCTCTGACGGCTGGCAACTTATGTCCGACGCTATACAGCCACCGCCGCTCCATCTATTTCATTTAAGGGTACTAAAGACAATAGTGTTAATATTTTAAGGATCAAATAAAGCAAAAAAAAATGCCTGTGACAGATTATATATACTAGATGCGCGTCCCGACATCGTGCAGGTGAAATAAAAGTTATATTTTTTTTTGTTAAAAGTAACTCGGAACGAGATCGCTGTGTAATAAGTCCAATCCAAACCATCGATCTCGCTCAAACATACCAAAAAGTCATTAAAATTGAACCCACCGTCTAGGAAAAGTTCAATGACATACACATGTGTGTAGATATCTATGAATCTATACTAATACTATCAATAATAACTCTGTCTGTTTGAGCACCATTGAACTAACTTTGGTGAAATTAGTTGCAAAACAAGCTTGAACCTCAAGGACTAACATAGATTATTGTTGTTAACTGTCATTAACATCCACGCAGGTAAAGCCGTGTGGTCGGCGGGTATAAAACAAAACTAAACAAATTTTAAAGTCAATGTTTTCTGTAGAAACATGCTCTAAGGATACTTTAGATAATGAATACAAAACGTATACCACGTTACGTTTTGTTATTATCTCTTTTCTTTAATCTAACACACGTATGTCAAAGTAAACAAACACACTGTTTATTAGTTACGTTTCAAAGTAAAAGTATTGTGTGTTTTCCGCTTAAACAAATATGGGCCAACTCCTGCGTCAAAACAGAAACGCAAATGAGATTCTATTTTTCATCCTTTACTTCGAATTTTATTGTTTAAATATTTTTGTTGGCAAATGTGACTAAGTGCAATTTACGCAACCAGTGAACGTCTAAACAACTAATTAAAGTATTACTGATGTATGCGTTTTATGTAGACGGTCCAGTGGTGACACGTGATTCTTAATTGACATTTACGGCAGAGCGTCATCAAGTTTTCATGAGTTTAGTTTATGTCTATAATATATGTCATTCTTGCTATAAAATCATGAGGAAATATGCTCGTATAGGATGAAATCAACCCAAGGAGCAGTGTGTTGGGATTAGTTCCATAATTTATCTTCAAGATAAACAGAGCCCTTGACCCAGCTCCGGGAATTTTAAAAGCAGTTACGTTTCATTACTTTAAATTACATTATTATTTGGTATACCAATCATTTTCTAAAGGACATCAAAATAAGTTGAGTTACAAGCTAAAGTTTTCTCTATATTAGATTTCGTCTAGCCACCCTAGGGTTTGAGTAATATCAATACTCGTGTATGTACAGGTAATAGAATGAAATATTATATACCCTAAATTAAATTACAATTATAGAAATTTTTAGTATAAAATTATAACATAAAATATAAAGTGTAAAATATATATTACATTTAAAAAAGGGTTTTACATAAGATATTTAAAATGACAATGTAGTTTTCGTATGCAAAAAGTCGAGTATAAATCCTGCTGGCTTAAAGCAATATCGCTGTTAGTTATTACGTTTTATTTCCAATAATCGCATTAATTAAACGTCAAAATTTAATAAGTGGATAATAACAATCGCGGTTTATTGAACGTGCAACGCCTAGCCTTAATTTTTGCATCATTAATAACACATTTTTTTATTTATTTAGACAGTTCAATCGAACATAAGAATCGTATTTACTTTCCGGTTAATTTCAATGTTTTCAGTTGATTATTTACTGATTTAATACAACTTCTGTAATCGAAGCTTAATTAAGTTCGTCGTTATAGGCTGTATAAATAAATTTACAATGTGTGCAGAGCGTTTTTAAAGTAAGTTATAATAATGAAAAGGTGTTCATAAAATTCTTAACTAACGCGATTTTATTTGCAATCGACGCCTCTACGTAAATACATATAGCCTTCGTGATAATGTCTGGGCAAATAAATTGAATAAATCTATGATGGATACAAAGATTAGTAATAATAGACGTGACATATTATTTTGTAAGCAGAATCTTACGGCAGTATCAATTAATATATATATATATATATATATATATTTATATATTTTACATAATACTTATTCAATATGCATTGTGGAGTGTGTATTTGTAGTATTTTTTAATCACGTGTAAACATTTTTAATTGTTACAAAAATTTTATGACTTATATTTTGTTTTTTGAAGTATTTATTCTTTATGATATTTGAATATACAAGATCTTTTACTTATTTAATATTATGGGTAAATGTTATTGAATCGTATCTTTTATTTCCCAGGCAATAAATTAACGATAAGTTTTCTTGGTTATATGTCATAGTGTTACGTGATCTTTAAAAATGATTATATAATCTTCTATGTGAGTACATAAAGGATTTATATATAATAAGACATTTAAAGGTGAATCTCCAGTACGTGTAATATATACAAATAAAGTTAAGTAGTCGGTTGAAGAATTTATTGTTATGAACATTATTATCATTACGGCTACCTTAAAACCCGTTTACTCAATATATCTTTGCATGTGTGTATTAAGTTATAATAAATAAATTACATGCAATAATAAGTTCGAAGGAAAATCAATATCATATGTAACTTCACAATGTTATTAAATATTAAGAAGAAGATTTTTTTATTTAGGGAAATTGCAGCTCTAACAAATTCCAAACCCATATAAACGAAAATCATGCCATTTTTCATCTCATCAATCTTGTCATTTGAAACGACTTTTTACTTATTACTGTAGAACATGACATAAGTCAGATAATTTTTTTACCAAAAAATTGCATTATCTTTTGTAATATTCGTTTATAAGAGATTAAATGTTAATATTAAAAAAAAAAAACATTTTGTATAAATAATCCTCCCTTTTATATTTCAATTGCTCTCTCAAACGTTAGCTAGTAGAGACGTAGAGTGATTATTTATTTGATTTTTATTCTTCATTGATTTGTATCAAATATAGATAAATTAATAAGTCATGTATATTTTATGAATAAAATATTTAAAGCAGGTGGAATAACCAAATAGTACTAGTTGTGAATGGCATTTTAAAACTTATGTAAAATTGTCTCAGAGTCTAATGAAATCAATTAGATATGGCATACTATGTAGTGGTGAGTAAACAAAATTTATGGTAACACGTGTTCAGTCACGTTTTGTAGCAAAATATTTAGTCATTATGTTATGTTAAATTTTCACAATGGGATATATTTTAGTCTGATATATATGACAGTGGATTCAAATAAAATTCTCTACACGTATAATATACTGGTTTAAAAATGCGGTGGTAAATATATGTATATATATATATATATATATATATATTATGTAATGAATGAGTATTTCAGATATGAAGGCGTAGCGAATAAACTAACTCACTTACGCACTTATAATATTATGTCGGGTTCCAAAATTGAGAATGATGAATATCTTAAGATATAACATATATGTTCAGTAATATAAATTGACTATTTCGTTGGTCTAGTGACCAGTTTATTACGATGCTTATTCTGAGGTACTGAGTCGGGTAAGTAAAGACTTATTAGAGTTCTGCGTCAATAAATTCACAGTAACAATCCGGAATTTGTGAGTTAGCAGTATTTACACCTTAATGCCTCGTATACCCATGTCCGATTGTTCTTTTGATGTCGTTTTAGAGTAGAGGGTGAACCTAGCTTGCGCATAAGTTTGAGTATTAATATTCTCCGTGCTATTTGCCGAAATCGGTAAGGAGAACGTCATTATCATCATCATTGTAATGTTCTATGGCACAGTGAAGCTGATTTTATAATTCTTATTAGGTGTCGAGTTTCAAGGTCAAATCGATAAACAACGATTCTATGTGTAAAGTTGTAAAAGCTTGTCATATAAAAAGAACAATTTCACCGACTGTATCGAAAGAGGGATTATAAATTCGACTTGGCTTTTGGGGTTATCCGATTATGGTGATTATTTTAATATTTCGATTTTAGTGATTATTTTTTTACTTACAAGGCTATATATATTTCGAAGGTCAGGTGCCAGTCGAGGCAAGGAAAACGAGATGCTTCTGCATGGTATTCGTATCTAAATACATTCAACTTGCTTGCACTGTCCGCTTATAAACATTTAAATATAATTAGACTTTTTAATTATTTTTTTTTAAATCAGATACGAATATTCTTTTCAAAATATTAGTAAAGTGTACATTTTTGAAATCGGTATTAAAATTGTTATGCAAAAATATATTTTATATTTAATTGCTTATTATACTTAGCACATGTATGCTAAGTATAATAAGAAGAATCTGTTCTTCCAAATTAATAAATATATAACTAAATTATAAACGATTTGGTGCCGAAATTACTCAAATGAATACTGGAAAATAAGTTTTATTTTCTTAACGACAAATCTATCTTTTTTTATATTTGTGTATCGAAGTTGTAAATAAGAAATCTTCAATGTTTATTGTAATCATTAATAATTTTCACGTTATACAAATAATTACCAGATCGAATAGGTAACTCTATGTCCTCTATGAACATAATTTCTTACGCATATGTAGTTAGAAATTCAATTAATATTATACTATTTTCATATTTTATAAATATATTATTATTATTATATAATATTAATATTAAAATACATTTTAATTTTTGAAACAAATATATCGATAATTGTTCGAATATTAAATAAATGTCATGATTTAAATTATATATATTATTTTCGTAAAACATAAAATTTTTCATTTGATCTTAAATACAAATGCTATTTATGACCAGTTATTCTACTACTAAAGAGTATCTTGTATTAATATAAGCAAGCTGAGTGACAGTATAATTACAATTTGAAAATAACATCTTAGATGCAATCTCAATAATAAATTATAAATACTGTCAATTATACATCTGATACTGCCATTACCGGTGCTAATATTATTTGACTGACTTTGTATCTTGTTTATGAAACATCGAACAGCGTCTAACAAAGATACGCTGTTTTGATCAATTGTATCCTTTAAATGTTTAATCAGGTATTATTGTCAATGTCGTATATAAAGTCAACTAGTGCTTCAGGGGTTGGTCGTCTTGTTTTAGGTATAAAATAGAAGTCTATGTGCTCCTTGAAGTTTAACCTTATTAAACATAAACCTATTTTATTACTAACAAATGCCTTGTTCACGAGACTGACGTTTGCGGGTAGATGTTGTTGATGTTGAAAAAACATGGTAAATATCCCGTTTTAAATACTGTTAGTAATAAAAATAACCATGTTAATTTAACATCTTATATTAACCTATTTTGTTGAAATTTGGTATGAAACCACCCAAATTTTATTCAAATCGGTTCAGTGGCTTAAATGTAACAGACAGATGGATAGAAAGAGTAACTTTCGCATTATTAATATTGGTATAGATGTTTGACATTTCACGATCGTATTTTGCGTTTTCGTTTCCAGTTATTACAGAATAACTTTACAGATGTTTGATTTATGTGACGTCAAAATGTTGTTTCTTTTATCATTTAATAAATAATTTGAAGTAGATAAATTATACCTACGAGACAATTTAACAAATTAGCCAATCGATCAAAATGAAAATGTTCTTTATTCTTCTACATTCTTCTCTAAATTCTCTATTCAAACGGGCTTTAAAAGCACTTTTCAATTGTGATTTTACAGTACTAAGGTCCAGTTTTACCATACCCTGTTAAATATTTAACGTATTGTTAAGTCAGTTAACGGACTGTTAAAGTTATCGAGTGTCCCACCACGAGTTAACGCGTGTTTATTTGTTATAACAAGCCGTTAAATTTAATCACCGCTGTAGACGTCCGTTAGACCGTAACAGACAATTAAACTCAAGATGGACGCTGCGTACAATTTTATTTTCGAAAATAATGTTTTAGAAAATTTAGATTACTTAGACACAATAGTGCGACGCGTGTTAAATTCTTCCGCTAGTTTCTTCCATCCTTCATTTTTGATCGCAGTATTTACTGCGTCCGTTTTCTTATTTTCAATTAGATCCTTGTATTTTGTAACTAAATGAACAAGGATTTCCTTTTCATTTGACGAAAAATTCGGTCCGCGTGTTTTCTTTGACATAGTTATTTATATTCAATAAGAAGCACACCACAAACACAATCAAAGAGCACAAAATAATGCTGCATAACCTCAGCTCAAAAATAAATATTACCATGTTATAATTATTTGACGTTTCAATCGGTTTAAATCAAAAGTAGTTAACATTTCATTGAAATCACTCGGAGCTAACGATTTTTGAAATTGGTCGCGCAGCACAACAAATGACGTATTATACGACTAGATAAAATATTACCGAACTTCGTCTAAATGACATGTCACAAATAAGCATTTCAATTTGGTTGCTTAAAATAAGAGTGAGTAACTTACAAGCCATTCAGTTAAATGTTCTGTTTAATAACGGCTTGTTAAATTTTGTTCCTGGGACATTTAATGATATAACAGCCCGTTAATTATTAACAACTCATTAGTAAATTACTGATTAAGATTTAACAAACATAGTTTGGTGAAATTAGACCTAAATCAAATGTAAAGCTATCACGAGCTCTTAAGTAGATTCTAACATGAGGAAATTCACACATTTTTATAAAAAAGATAATTTCTTTCCAAATATTTTTACGTACGTTTTTGTTTATCTACGTACTTGCGTCAAACTTTAAAATTGATTTTAATTGTACCTACACAAATTCTTTCTTATAGACCGAGTTAGAAATATATATATATATATATATATGTTATTTGATATATTTTCATATTAATAAAATACTACCAATAAATTCAAATATAAAATAAAAGAAAACTAGAAAAAAAGTTAAGTTCTAGTTTCTTTGTAATTTTTTTATTACTTCTTTGTTTTATAAACTTAAATTTATATCCGTATTCACTTTATTTACTTTGTTTATCTATTTATCCGTTTGTTCCTGGCCAACTTTATAGTCGTGTTATAAGGAAAGCAGGCCAAAGTTTTCCAATATTTTGTCAATTTTCTCGACTAATACTTAATTTTTATTGGTGAAATTGATAAAAAAGTTTTTATTATTTAACAATATAAACCCATGATTTGAACTAGGCAAACCATTTGCTACTTATCAGTAATCAAATAACAGATAAGAACATATACTTCATATACCGTATCTTAGACCACATAATATAAATCTTTAATTAACGCAAGGAACTGGGAATGACGTCTGCACTCTGGCGTAAATCAAAACAATTTGACACATTTACGTAATTTGCTTATTTTTCTTAAAACTAGACACACTTATATACCTATCACAAAAAAGTGTTGATCCTAAATTATATGCAAAGCAATATAATAAAACTTAATAATTTTACTCTAATCGCTAGACGCGCCATCGACAGGAGTTTTTGGAGTCGTTCGAAATGCATGTTGAAATCTTTTGTTGGATGATCTTCTTCATGAATGAAAAAAAAAGTAAGGAAAGAAAGTCGAAACTCACTCCAGAAAACAAACGTCAAGTGTCAGAATATGATATGCGACACTAACTAATAATAATAATAAAATGTATACAATACCCGTATCAAAATAGCGTATCATCTTAAGTCGGTTGTCAAAATTTCAAGAGTGAAATACAAAATGATTGTTTACAGAATCACACTGCTGATCTTTGTACTATTGTATTGGCGTCCATCAGACTATGATAGAAAAATTTCAAGAGTGAAACCATGTCTATGCCTTTTATATTAAAAAATATGAATATATATAACATATATAATTTAAGATGATGAATAATCCCCCACTCATAATTTATTCTACTGGCAAACATCAATAATTGATATTGTTTTTTTATAGTTTGAACTGTGAGTAAGCCAGTCTAACAGACACAAGGGATATAACATCTTATTTCCTTAGGTTGGTAGCGCATTAGGATGTAAGGGATTCATATCTGTCAGAGACAAAGTCTATAGTGATGGTAGCTATTTACCATTCGCCAGGCCAACTTCCTATTTTAAATAATAATAAATAAAATAAATACAAATGATTCAATGTCTTGTGTCCTATGTATGGCAAAATATAATTTGCAATGTCTATATCTATGGGATGATTCATCACGTCAGACCTTCGGTCAAACTGTCAATAAATAAAAAAAAAGCGACATTGACAGTTAATTGCAGAAATGTGTATTTGATTCAAAAACCTTTAATCGTTAACCTTAATATTCCCGTACGAGGCCAAATCGAGTAGTTTATTAAATAAAGCGAGGATATTATGAAAAAAAAAAAAAATAAGTGACTTCCCCGTAAGCGAATTCGAAAGAATCAAGTTATGATTTAAAATCTCATGGATATTTTATAACCGCAAACATTGATTAATTGATTCGAATTTCGAGTAGTCCTCTACTTCGTTAAGCGTCCACTGAATTTATAGCGCTATATAGCATTACATTGCAATACAGTATATCAACTTAAATAAGGTTTTATCAAAATACGTAGAAAAAAAAAAATGTAATAATACGGTAAGTCGAACCTTAATTTCGTAAACTTATTTTATAGATCTCGTGGGTTATAGGCATATTTTGAAACAGTGACGTAGTTATAAAAAAATATTACATAAGATAATCTAATCTGTCAGTCAAGCTTATAGCTTAAAGATAATTTCCACTACGTCTACGAAGAAAAAAATACTGAGGAATATAATAATAAATTAGAAATAATAATAATAATAATAATAGCATAATAATTATGCTCTACTGGTGTACAATAAGCTTGAAGGATGGAAATCCGTCACACTGAACTTATGATCAAATGACCTTCACATTTTCGCCTACTGTCACCGTTACCATTGACATTCATTATAATTTACTAAGTTGTAATTGCCTCGGTTGTTTAATCAGTTATTATAAAATAATTAATTTATTCAGTAATTCAGTTTATTTTTAATTTAATTTAGATTTATTTTTATATGTTGTTTCGTTATACAGCAATAGACTTGTCATTTTCATTTTTTAAAGTAAAATATATAAATAATAACAATAAAAAATATATATTTTTGTTTTGTTAAATTAATAATATTAATACTAAATTACGTAAAACCTAGATTTATATTTAATTTGTATTTATAATAATTTCTTTGTAGATGTTCGCATTTGCTGTAGTTAGTCAGAAAAAAATACAACTTTTGTTGTCAACTCACTACTACCGACAAACGACTACTTTTCTAATATTAGGATGTACTACTTATTACCATGTCAATGTGTATTATTTGTATAACGTCATCGGAAGTGACTAGCGTCTGAGACACAGGCTCACAAGTTGTGAGATGACGTCTGACAGAGAAGTATGGAAGAAGAAGACATGCTGCGCCGACCCCAAGTAAAATTGGGATAAGGGCAGGAGGATGGAGGATGGATATAGTTAGGGCCTTAATGTTAATAATATGGAAATAACCTGTTTAATCGAAAAGTGTTTTAACTAGTGCGATGGTATTCTGCACAGCTATTCAAGAAATATTATTTAGTTTTTAGCGTCAACGTTTCATTTAAATATGTGAGGTATGGTTATTACAGAGGCAAAAAAAAACAATAAAAAAATATAATAATTAAAAATATCTAAAATAATAATCTTGATATACTTACGTTTTCAAAAGTTGATTTGCAATAACTTCAGAGATGGTTTAATAAAAAAAGCAGCGAGACTAATTAGTCAATTACGACCAATAAAATAATTTCAAAACTTTTAAAGAGACTTGAGAGTTGATTTTTAGATACTGGGTTTTTAGATGTTCTGCTGTTAGCTTTGTGAATGGTCATAGGATCTCGGCTTCGAATATTATTGGTAAAGAAAACAAGAAAGGAAACCTAAGTTCTTATAAGAAATAAAAATTACTTTATTCAAGTAGGCTTCTACAAACACTTTGGTATCGTCAGTTTACAGAATTATATTTAATGTTACCACCGATTCGGAAGGTAGATTCTACAGAAAAGAACCGGTATTTTGATTACGTAACATCTGTTTTTATTAAGAGACATATTGTTACATTAATCGTCGATTACTTCTTTCTTTTTCGCGAATTATTTGACTTTTCGTAGGATTTTAATTTAGATAAGAAGGAAGGCAACGATGGAAGAAAGAACGTACTTTTAAACTGTGTATATGCTTTATCATAATGGTTGGCTGAAACTAATACAGGGTTGAAAATCTATGAACTTAATTGGTGTATTTATAAACAATATGTTGTAAAGTTTAATAATAAAATGTTATTACTGGTCCTTCTTGAATTATATATAAATAAAAAAGGATAACACATGACTATTATTTTCTCAACATTCTGGTCTATTACTCACGGGCTGCAATTACGAGGCCAAAAAAAATATACAATGTTTGATTTGAAGGATATATTTTAAAAATAGAACAAATCAAAGCTTAATACAAAAGGTCGCGAACTTTATCAATAAATTATATTCTAATTAATATATTCAAATTAATAATTGATTTTAAATATCAAACTAACCTCTTCAAGGCAGCTTACTGGTATGGTTTCTGATGCAAAAATTATACGTATAAAGGATTTATTAAGGATTTATGTTGGCATCTTAAGAAAATAAAGTAAATTTTGAGTTCGAGTTTGAGTTGAGTTTGATATATATATCGGAGCGTGGTTACTTTGGTTGTTAATTTGGATAATTAATGAATCGAGTAGTTGGCAATAATGTCTGATGGCTGATTTACATCTAAGAGCGGGTCACCCCGAATGGAGTTGTAAGTGCCATGGCAACGCGAGTCGTTATGTTTTGACAAGCTTCTCGAATGCGATGGTTGCTTGCAAACCCATTTGCTCTTAATCGAGATGAATTATTGTAATCCTTTGATATTATTGTGGTGTACGATTATTGAATCAATGAATACAGTGATTAGACGATATTAAATACGTTTTATTTTGTGAATATCTCCATTGCACGCCCACATAGTCTTACAAATGTCGGATCAATCCCCGAACCCAACTGTTCGGCATCCTGCTCTCCGACATATATATATGTATAAGTCAACTAGATCTGGAGCCACAGCTTTCCGAGTAGCAAAACAGTATCTAAATATAAAACTTAATTTATATACAAATAATTGAAAAAAATTAACTCGTTTTACAGTTACACAGTAGAAGTTAAAGTATATTTTATCTCCTTATAATTGATCGTCAACAGATCAGCTGTCGACGTTTTTCGGACATAATCTTAGAAATGATAATGTATCAAAAATATATATGTAATCACATGATCGAATATGCTACATTACGTCATAAAGCTTATATTAAATTTAAATATTTATAATTAAAAAAATAAATCAGTATTAAGCGTGTAAGCTTCCAAAGAACATCTAAGTATACCGTTTACGTCAATATATCATACTTATGTTTATATACGGCTGATTTAAATATATATTAATTAATAAATATTGAGAAGAATATTACAGGTTTCCAAGTGTATTAAGATTATGTAATTAACTGTCAATTATTTATTTATACGAATGAAATTGCGTATCAATACCACTCTATTAAATTATATTATTTGTGTTTATGAATTAAGTTAGTAATTGATTTATTTTCTATATTTGAAAAAATATGTTATAATATTTAATCCTACTACTATCACATTATACTTATATCTATTATATTGAATAAAAAATAAATTTGTTCCAAGTTGGATCCGATAGTAGGTACTATATTGTTCCTAATTTTTTTTTACTTATTACCTTTTTTTTGGAACCTCATTAAACATGCTTTCTGCATATTTCCTTTGTTTAATACTAAATTTCAAAAAACGACTCTTATTTTTTTAAATTAAATAAACTCTTTCGTGCGTTAATTTATTTATGGCTACTAATAAAGCAATCCATAATTACATTTTTACAATCGAATGTTAAAGCGATTAAATTGAAATATAAGCATATAAAAAGCTGTTTTATCGCTAAAAGATATTGCTGATCTTCCAGGCAATAATTGGGCAGAGGACATAAAATTATAATAAAATGTTTACTAGCCTAGTCTATTTGGGGATAATATTTGTGTGTGTGTGTGTTAAACAAGTTGTGAGTGTATTCTCATTATTCGGAATAACTAGAATTACAATAATAATTGAGTCGAGATGGCCCAGTGGTTAGAACGCGTGCATCTTAACCGATGATTTCGGGTTCAAACCCAGGCAGGCACCACTGAAATTTCATGTGCTTAATTTGTGTTTATAATTCATCTCGTGCTCGGCGGTGAAGGAAAACATCGTGAGGAAACATGCATGTGTCTAATTTCAACGAAATTCTGCCACATGTGTATTCCGCCATCCCGCATTGGAGCAGCGTGGTGGAATATGCTCCAAACCTTCTCCTTCAAAGAAGAGGAGGACTTTATCCCAGCAGTGGGACCTTTACAGGCTGCTAATGCTAATGCTAATAATGCAATAATAATGTACCTACCGGTCCTGACATCGAATATAATAAAAGTTATATTTTTTAAAGAGCCGTCTACAATAGTTTTTACATCTAAAATCCTTAAATTTGATATTAAAGCCTAATAAAATATTAGAAGTGTTTCTAATAAGGGCCTCGCAATCTATAGCTTAAAAGATTATAATGCTAGCAGCGTTATTTTTACTAGGCAGAAACTAAACGTTTAAAAACCTACCGCGATCTGCATCTCGAGCTGAGCTAGAAATGTATTTAAATAGGTGACTGTTCGTATCTTTAGTATGTTTATGAGTTTATTTAAACGCGTTTCTTGCATTTTTCTCTCAATATGTGTTCAGTGGAATATATTAGGTATTTGTAATGTGTACGTCATTAAAGTTCGGTTACTTTGTTTCAAGCTGTATTATAATATTTACTGTATATTATTTGTTAATTCAAGTCAAGAAAATAATTAAAAAATAAAATAAAATTCAAAAACTCTAAAATAACATATAAGTCTTTATTTTTTTTATTTAATGACTTAACACTTACTTAAGCAATCAATTTTATTTACATATAACAGAGTTCAAGGGTACGGTAATGTTTTCAATATGCATAGTAATGAAATATAAAGTGTTCATAAATTACAAGTAATTATGTTACTAACACAGCTACGGCACTAATTAGCAACGTACGACATCGTAAATCGATATCTTAAAATCGATAAACTTTATATCGGAGATAGAATTTATCGAGTTGTCTTTTAAAAGATATATATAAAGTTTTTTTTTAATAATAAATTAGGCTGTAATGACACCCGTTCTAGGTATTTTCAATTATAATTTTTATGTTACACTTTACTTTAATTCATTTTTTTTTATTTATGCAAAGCTTTTATGGATATTTTTAAAAACAGTTGAAAACAGAGTTTTGTGCGAGCTTCTTTGGGGATGTTTCGTACATTTATCATTTATTCGAACCCTAAACGGCTACGGTTTCTGTAGTTCTCGTAGGATTTAAAACATACCCCTAGTCTAGAGACAGCTCTAGACTAGGGGTATGTTTTAAATCCTTACTAATATTGTATAGACGAAAGTTTGTATGTATGGATGTTTATTAATCTTTCACCCAAAAACTACTGTAGGGATTTTAATGAAAATTTACAAAAATAAAGTTTATACATCAGAATAATACATAGGCTATAATTTATAAAATTATCGTGTGAATAATGACATAATACCTGACAACCAACCACAAAACGCGAATGAAGTCGCGTTCAAAAACTAGTTGTTTATATTCCTTACAGAGTCTCAGGGCTGTTACCAACATAATGTTATATATCAATTGCTCATCTGCTTTACAGTTAAAAATAAATAAATACAATCATTAATATGAATACTATATGTGAATTATAATTCAAATACGACACAGAAGGATGATCATATCCTTACATTTTTGGTATTATTTGTTCTTATTCATGTTATTATCTATAATTTTAGCGTAAACATATCACGGCTAATAAGATATCATTCTTAAAAGTGTTTAAAATGTCATGATATGTGACATCATCCTGTGTGTTATATCTGTTATATTGAGAAACCTTAACAGGCGTTTGTCTGTTTTACGACTAAATACTACAACAGCCTACTATATAAAACAATATGACGTAGTAGGTAAGCTGTATTATGTGCGCTGTTGTATTTCGTTCATATTATAAACATATTATAAGCTTTAGCATATTCTGTATAATTATAATAATAAAAATAATTTTATTATCATAGTTTATTTATTTACATTTAAATCTATTAAAACTAATTGAATTCTGTAATTGCTGTGATACACGGAATCATATCGATACAAAAATACATAACAAATGTTATTTACTCGGTACGAGTTCGAATAAGATCTTATAAAAGAAAAAACAGCGTGGAGTCAGTTATCGATTGATATCGATATGTCGATTTTCTTGTAGGATAAATATTATGAACTTTACTTTTATATATGGTGTACTGAATTAATTTCAAATGAGTAAATAATTAATTAATTTCGGATGGTTTTTTTCTGGTATACATGCGAGCAGCTGCCAACTGATAGTACGAATCGCCATAGACAAGCATTCGTTGTCTAAGGACCAACGAAGAGCCGTTAGGCAAGTAGCCGTAAGGCAAGCAGTACAAACCATTGTTTAAACTTTCTATGTCTACATACATTAGGGTCTAAGTGATTCCCTAATGCTTGTAATTATACTAATTCACTCACACAATAATAAAAGTATTCTTGTTTAGCTGTGAGTTGGTGATAGTAACACAGGGAGCTTGCAGAAAGAACCACCTTTATACCATAAGAATTGGAAGCAGACTTTAGTCTAAATAGGAAATGGCTTTCTTTTTAAATCGTCATGTTATAATTTAAGCCAGTTATTTAACAAGTTTAACTATGGAGGTTTGATATCTCCAACATTTCAGTGAGCTGAACTTTTGCGTTTATACATGTCCTACCGTTACCTCGTGGACACGCACTCTTTTAATTCTACAAACAGGTTAAGAACGTGAAGACATTAAAACATTAACATCAAGGCTAAAATCTAGATATAATTAGTACGGAAATAAAGTAATTAAATGGATAGAATGACATTTAGTTAATTGATTTACGTAATTTAATTTATTATTTGAGAAGAGTCCTTTAAATAGTTCCATAATATATAAATGACAAGGTTGTTTTTGTAAAATATGTTTTATAATGAAATAAATCTAAACAGCCATAAAATTAAGAAAGAGAATAAATTAAATAGTTATAACACGAGTATTTTAGGAAATGTGAGAATATGTTTTAATTATATAATCGTAAAATCGTACCACATATACATATTTCACAATATTTTTTTCTGTTAAAAAATTTTGATCACACCGCCAAATGATCACGATAGTAAGCGTTCACCACCGGCGATAGACATCGAAACTGTTAGAAATATTAACTGATGCCCATATAGTCGATATATTAATATGACCCTTATACCTGTGGTTACACTGACTCACCCTTCAAATGAGAACAATCAATCTTGGAATTTTGCGGTTGAATAATCAGCTTACCGGTTAATGATAATAATTTTTAAAGAACTTTTTTAAAAATCAAACAATGTGATTATTTAAAACTGCTGTATCGAATTTCAATATATTCGATTGTTTATTTATGAATGAGAGTATCAAATTACATCACATCATAAATTTTATCATTAACTATAAAAGTGTCCTCGATGTTTTAAGATTCAAATAAAGAATAACACGCAACTTTACTTCTGAATTTTCTCGAGTTCGTGAATTTAAATGAAGGTTACTGAACTACAACTAAATAATAATTCGATATTTAAATATGTTACTAGATGATTAAATATATTAACTCCCTCTGTGCTCGGTTTTATACATTTTTTTTTCTAGTTGATGCCGTAATATCCAAGTATTTGCACAATTAAAATTAATAATATAAATACGAAAGTGAGTTTGGTCATTTGTTGTGCAAATTTTGCATTGGAACGACCATAACCTAAGATTTTTTAATTTTCTATGGCTTACGACGACCACCGTGTTCGTGTGTACACCGGTTTTCATGGGTACGCCACTTCGAGGTCCCGGGTGCGATTCCCGGCCGAATCGATGTAGAAAATGTTCATATTCTATATTGTCTTGGGTCTAGATGTTTGTGGTATCGTCGTTAGTTCTGATTTTCCATAACACGAGTGCTTTAGCTTCTTACATTGGGATCAGAGTAATGTATGTGATGTTGTCCAATATTTACAATACTCTTCGGTATGTGTAAAAATATCTAATACTAGTCCACACAGAGTTCTATAATTTACAGTAATACTAGAATTTTAAAATGATTCCGTCTTGTTATAATAATTTTTCTGAGCATCACAAATATATGAACTGACCATTGACCGTTTATGTAGTATATTTCATTTTTACATTTAATCAAAATCAACTATGTTGTTTTTTTTTTTTTATATTTAAGACAAAGGTGTTAATATTTCTCAGATTATTTTAGAGACATTAGTAATTTATATATGCTTCTACATTATTTTTGATTTGTTGACGATATTGCTGTGAGATCAAATAAATTTTAATTTGGCATACATTATAAATACTATTTCAAATTTAATAACGTAATAGAGTCGAGAAGGACGAATATCATTTTAATATAAAGCGTTTATTTCTCAGTTAAAGTTTCGTAATAAAAAAGTGTTGAGGTGTTTGTTGGTAGGGTTTTGTGCAAGCCCGTCTGGGTACCATAGATACCATACACTCATCACATATATCTATATCGCCGATCTCTATGGGGGTGGGAGTCTTATATTTTGCATTTCCCCTCAGGTTTCATATTTCAGCCTACATATTTTAAATTAAAAAAAAAATTAAATTACTATATGATAATACTTAATTTCTTGCATCTTATTTCAATTTAGAATACCCACAATGAAAGTGTATTTATTATACTTTTGGAGAATCTTACTTGGAAAAAATATGAGTCACGATTTTTTCGACGATAACTAAATTACTTATTCTATGTCAACAACTTTGACCTTTAAACTATAAGCTCTCATTATAATTATGAAAGTTCTATGTGTGTCGAAACGAAAGGACAAATATTAGTTTTCCTCTTGGTGATAAAATATGGGTACTATAGTTTTATCTTCTAATTTTTTTTAATGATATTTGTAGATGGACGGTTAAATGATGGTAAGTGTTTACCACTGCGCGTACACATTGGTGACGTAAATAAAATAACAACCTTGCGAATTGAGATGTTATGTCCCTTGCGCCTGTAGTTACTCTGGCACACTCACCTCTCAAACCTGGACGCAACAATACAAAGTATGGCTGCTTGGCGGTAGAATATATGATTAGTGGGTGTTACCTACTCAGATGGGCTTGCATAAAACCCTACCACCAAGTAGAATTCTCTATAATACTAAAAAAATCTATATCATTGAATATTCAAATACTTGTAAACTAAAAGTAAGGTATAGTGACAGTAGGTAAATGTCCTACCGATGGGCTCAGGGTTTGCCCTGTAAGTAAGTGTTCATTGAATCGCGATCTTTCGATAATACGAGTTAGTGGCGTACATGTTGCAGATTTCCATTCGACGCATGAAGGTTTCCTAACGATGTTTTTCTTGAGTATGAGATTTATAAACACAAATTGAAATTACAGTGGTTCTTGCATGGGTTTGTACCCGCAATCATTGCTTACTATTTACGTCAAACTGGGCCAATTCGATTCATACTTATAATTAATTAAAATGTCACAAATAGTGGAAATAAAAAATAAACAATATGTATTACTTTGTACCAGCTTACTAACGATTACACCCTTGGCTTTGAATATTGAAATTCTGTAGGATGTGTTTAGATTTATACCTACATATGTATACTATACCTATCATCTAGTATCAAGTGTAAGTGTATCAGTGTGTAGCGTGCGTATGTAAGTGTAAGTAGCTTATAAAAAAAAAAATCTCCGATAGGCGTTCGATTTTCAAAACTATTCTCATCTATCAATTCTAAAATACATAACCGGACAAAGGGACTAAACAGAATTCATTCATACACATTAACACATAAAAGAGCATACAAAATCATAACCATTGGTCAACGAAACATTAAATATCTACTAACAATACAATAACAGGATAAACGGTATGTTTTTGTTAACTTGAAAACTGTATTTGCTTAAACGTGCGTCAGACATACGGAACCTAAAGATCAAGGCACGCTATAACGACAATGATATATAAATATTATGAAAGTCAATATTTTCTTTAATTTCCATATCGAGATTAAAAAACGTCTGTCTGTCAAAATATGACGGCCACACAGTAAAAAACAGAAGTCTTAGGGCGTAAGAATTTTATGTTCGTTTACAATGTATCGGAAGTAATAAGCGAATAGGAATCGACTTTAACTTTGTAAGAGCTTGGCGTAATGTTTGTTGTTCAGTATACAATATTAAAATTATTAATGAAAGTTAAAAGTTACTTCAAAAAACATTCTAACATTAAAAATGGGTTTATAAGCGTTTACGACTGTCAGAAATACTATTTTTTCTATAAATATTATTAAATATATAATTTTATTGTTATTATACATTGATAATATATAAAAAATAAAATAATTATTATTATTATAACGTTTTAAATGTATTTCTTATTTGTATACTACTATAACACTCGCTCACAAATTTAAACATTCATAATTTATATTTGCAGAACAAATATTGTTAAATAGGATAATGTTTGAAGTTGTCAACTCGATACTTAATTGGCGATGCAGAGCAACTCCCTCGTGTTTTCAAGTCAACATGTTCGCACGCATCATAAAAATACAAAACCCCACCCATCATACCCAACACATACCATATTTTTTTCAAAACGCGCCAAAAAGTCAAAACTGAGCAAGTTTATTTTAAATTTGTCGCAATTACGGGTGCATTAAAATTCATTATTAATATTATAATTCCTAGTAAATAAAACACAAGCTGTTTCATTTTGAAGGAAATTAATTAAAGCGATAGCAAAGTCATCATATTTATAGGTCTAATATTAATAATAGTAAAAAAAAAGTTCATTTGATAAGACGACCTCCGTGGTCGAGTAGTGTGTACACCGGTATTCATGGGTACGCCACTCCGAGGTCCCGGGTTCGATTCCCGGCCGAGTCGAAGTTCATTAGTTTTTTATGTTTTCTTGGGTCTGGGTGTTTGTGGTACCGTCGTTACTTCTGATTTCCATAACACAAGTGCTTTAGCTACTTACATTGGGATCAGAGTAATGTATGTGATGTTGTCCAATATTTATTTATTTTATATTTATTTATAACACGTACACAATTATTGCGGCGAAATATAATCGCATTGTCAGTTTACCAGCGGTGCGGATTTGTGCGAGAGTTTTGGATTTGAAATAATTATAGCAATAGCTTGTAAACTGCTTTTGTTGAGTTTACGTATTTGTAATGATTGATTAAATAATGTAAGATAATAACAGGTAATTTAATTAAGATTCGAATTAGTAGCTATACTAGTTAATATATGTACCTTATTCACGTTGCCGTTTACATTTAAATAGTCGTTTAAAATATTAAATTGCTAAGTTGTTTCTACATGTGAAATTGGTTGAAATATATATTCCCTTTCGCTTAAGTCATCGTAATAATAATTAAAAACATAAAATTCGATATCACATAATATATATAATATACGAAGTTGTAAATAAATTGACTTATTAATGTCAAATACAACATAAGTAAATAAGGTTAACTACTCAATAAGATATAAAGATATATAGATAAAATTCGTGGAGTATTGATGTACTTAGTTAATAAAAAATAATGTAATTGTATTTAAGACACATTATGTTAACTGCTGAGGTTACATACTGGACTATGGTACATTTAATTCTCTACTGTAACATGGCGATTTTGAAAAAGTAAATCAAGATTTTCTGATACTGATCTAATGCTTTCAATGATTATATGATTACGGAGATTCTCCTTGTATTTTCTAATTATAGTTTTAGATACGCTTTGCCATATTACATTTTAAAATGTTTTACGAAACCAAAGTATCATATATTCATTTTTAAATACATTTAAAAATTATGTATATTTTAAAAGTGCCATTACAACATGGTATTCAACCTTTTTTTTTAATTTTTATTGTAAATACTCTATGGAAATCAGGAAATGCGGATTTTTTTTAATACTAACAGCTCGGAAGTAAACCGAGGAAATAAAATCGTATCCGATTGAGATAATGTCAAAAGGTTATAATTAAGTACATATATACATAATTATATAATAAATATTTATATAGAATAACCAAATTAAAACTTCATTGATATTAAAGCCGATATTTTATAATATTTTAGACTAGACTGAAAACCATCAGAAAGGTAGCCGGCCCAGCCTCATAACTATTTCAATGACTATCTTCGGATGTGGGATTGTGTTGATACATTGCATACCCGCACTCCTCGCTAGTGTCTAGCCATCAGGGCCATCATAAATATCACGCGCGAGGCATCCACCAATCCACGGCCCCAGGAATTATGCCCAATTTTTTAAGTACCAGGCGTCAGGGCCGTGGAAAGGCTGCCACCTTGTAGGACATCGCGCGATAGCCCCGCACTTTGACAGTCTGTGCAACCAAATGGACGCCCCCGGTCGATCAAACGACATCGGCATAGATGTCAAACATCCTTCCTCGTTTCCCCAAGGTTAGCCCTAGTAATCATCCAGGGTTTGGCTTAGGTATTTTGTGCATCTGGCTACCTGAACGTTTCATCATCATGAATGTGGAAGTAGATATTTCTTAATTCGTTAATCATTATATATCGTGAACCTCAACGACGAGTTTTATAACCATATTCCAATAAGAGACCTGCTGTACCGGGAATTTGGGCAATGCATCTTCACAATGTTTAATTTGCCACCTAGCGTAAGAAATGAAACCAAAGCACTGGGAATGTTAATTTTTTTCTTATAATTCCTATCCTTACTTAACATCATTATTTAAAAAAAAACTCAAATGTATATTAAGTTTATTATAATTGAGATTATTATTTTTTTGTAAACAAAGATAAATCTTAAAAATGCTTGCCTGGATCCGAATACGCGGTCATCGTTCACGGTTCATAAACTATCCGTCAAGAATTTTATTCAATTTTCTTTTGAAATTTACATGTTGCGATCATAGCATCAGAACAACCTAAAACATCATTAGGAAAAAATAGGAATGACTCAACGTTTTTGTAAAATGTTATAAAATGTTATTGATGCAGAGATTAATAATATAATTTATTGTAATATAAAAATAAAAAGTTACTTAAATAATTTGAATGCTTTGGATTTTAAATATTAATTGCTTGGGTATTGTTAATATTTAAATTTTATTTGGGAAAAAAAAATCTTGAAATTGGTTTTGCTTTGTTTATTCAAGTTGATATTTCGGATATTAATGGTTTTTTTATCATTATTTTATATATTCAATATAAAAAAAAAATTAGTTTAGAGAAATATAGTTATCTTGTCAATGGTAGAATTATTATTCATAATTGAGATGGAAAAACGTAAAGTATTAAGACCTATTAAAATAGTATTCATTAATATCAATTTACAATCAATCGAAGCTTTCGAAGAATAAACAGTTTAAAAAAAAAAACAACAAACGATCGAATTGATAACCTCCTTTTTGAAATCGACTTAAAATACAAAACATGTGAATATTTTTATTGAATTCGAAAGTGAAATCAACATTATTAAAAACTATTAATACGAAAAATACACAAATACATTGTCCTTATTATTAATAAATACGAGAAGATCTAGGTGAAAGGTTAAATCAGTTAATATATTATGTTGATAATCGAAAGTTTAACACGAATATTGATTTATAAGATCTAAATGACATGTTTACAGTTCGCTTTTACTAATCGTTGTCGTTTTTACTACCGTTATACTGGCCGATAAAGAACATCATAAATTCAAAGCTTTGCCTAATTCAAGAGGTCTTTCACCGTGTATTTATTTAAATGTGTATCGTCATCAAATAACAGTTAAATTCTAGATTTCAATTAATTTTAAGAACAAGGATAATCTTCAACGTATTTAAGAACCGTGAAAATTATATCACTTTCAAATAAAAATATCTGAATTAGTTTACTACTGATTTAATTATTCCATCATTAGTTTAATAGGTATGTATCTTATGTATATATTTATATATCCATATTAACACCATCCATATTGAAATATGAAATTTATTAATGAATAAAAATTTCATATAAAAAAAAAACAATATCTACTTTATC
Organism: Vanessa atalanta; assembly: GCF_905147765.1. Lineage (NCBI taxonomy): Eukaryota > Metazoa > Arthropoda > Insecta > Lepidoptera > Nymphalidae > Vanessa > Vanessa atalanta. Next base: position 4,261,157 of record NC_061877.1, read on the forward strand.
CATGTCTTATTTATATTGATAAAGTTATATGTTATGACTCATTTATTATAAATTATACTATGTTAGGTCAAGTAAAAGTTATAATTATACAATTATTTCAAATCAATTTTGAATTTTAACAGAATAAGATACGATCTATTTTACTACGAAAAGTTACATATTTATAAGACCCCTGCTGTGCGTCTTTTCTCGTTATTATTATTCTCCTGTTTATTGATTACTATATATCAGTAAACTGGGTCTGATTTTAGTCACAAGTCGACCGAATCGAAATTATGAATGTTATAAAGAGTTTATTGACCTTCCTAATTAATATTTCTCGATTAATCGCGAACACGGTGTGTTGTAAATCTCGAATGTTTTATCTCGCGATCTAAGTTTGTACGGTCGTCTTTATTGTATCATCTTTTATTTTCCATTGATATTTACGATTCGTTTTCAATGTTATCGGTCACGTTGCTCCTTCACGGACAAGGAGTTTGTATAAAAGCTTGGTTCATATTATATCGGACCGACAGCAGCTGTTTTGTACTCTGAATACCACTACTGGGCTGAGGACATCTCTCGTTTTGATAATAGGTTTGGCGCTTATGACCACCTACACAATTCCATACAATTTTTTCTTCGCCACCGAACAGAAGACAGAAGATAATATAGTATTATCAAGTATTGAAACGGCTTCCCATTAAAATTTCTTAGCTCAATACTACTCTATGTACTGCTGTACTATATGTTACAACGTATCGTGTCCAATCGGTTCCTAAGAAATCTGATCTTTACCAATGAAATGCAACCCATTTGTTGGGACGATAAATATGTCCGTCCATCTTAATGTAAACCAGCTTTAAATCCCGTCGCAGATGCTGCAGACAGTGTGGCAGCGAGTATGACAAAATCTCTCATTTATTTATGATATTGACATTCCGATATTTAAATTATTATCGACCGGTTAATTAAAATCTTGTTTCAAGTAATAATTAAGAGTCTTGACTCATTCGTGGTATTTACCATATATGTGATATCATTTTGATGAAACGTTTAAATATCAAATTTGCTAAATCCAAATGGTACATTTACATTGGTTATGTATTGTGATTTTAGTGCTTTGTACATTCGATGATAGAATTAAATACCTATTTTCCTGTCCCTATTTTATTTTAATCTAATAGGTGAAAAAAAAGAAGATTTTTTACGTATATGTATATGTATCTAAGTAACAAGTACAAAAGAGATAGTTTACCGCGCATAATGTGTCATAATTTTTTTTTTGATTTTGGTCAGTGATATCGGTTAAGACAAGATTATTAAAAAAAAAAACATGAGTTTGCGACATTAAATAGAAGTATTCGTAATGAAAAATATAGTTTTATTTTTTATTACAAACTCTATGGCTTAAAATACATTAAGTATTATATACAGTCATTTTCAAACTACTAAATGATTATTTCTTTTGGAAAAAAAATAAAGAAAAACCCCTAATTAAAATCTCAATTATTTCAGGAGATTAGTACGGGAAACGGAAAACCACACGAAAAATGTGCTTATAATTTTATTTTATTCTATTCATTTATTGTGAAACATAAAAATATAATACATATAAATTAGACAAAAGAACAGGTAGCATGAACTTAATTTAAAAGGAACAAAAAAAGGGACATAAATTTGAAATAAAGTTTTTTTAGGTTCAGTTTAAATACATTCAGTGGCGTAGCTATCGTAGGGCCAGGTGGTGCAGTGCACCAGGGCCCCTGAGCTCTGGGGGCCCTCTAAACTAAGCTATGAAAAGAGCTTTGAATAAAGATGAAGTATGGATTTAACTTACTAATGATATGTTCAACTCACTGTATCCTGTATCCCATTCTTATTACTATCTATAATTTTGAATGCCAATATACGTTAAAGAGGGGGCGAGGACCCGATTCTTTTTCTATGCACCGGGGCCCTTACCCACCTAGCTACGCCACTGAATACATTAAGTATGTTCAATTAAATAAAAGTTGTGTTAGCCTAGAAAATTTCAGCTGTATAGATGTGTACAATAAATCTTGCTGCTGGATCTTAAATCAGTTCCAAAAATGATTATTCTGAAATTTTCTGTGCCTTTTTCTTGCTGGCTACAAATGATCAAATACTGGCTTAGTTCATAAATTGTATTGAATTTGTTATTAAGAATATTATGTATTTATATTTTATATTGGTGATAACAATTTTATTATAAATTACCTAGGCCCGTGCGAACGTTGCCTCGCTCGGAAAAAGAATGATGTGACAAGTGACAGTACGACATGAAAAAATAAGCTATAAAAAATAAAAATAAAAAGAGGTCGATTATGAATCGATTCTCTAAACGTGCGGACAATGCCTGTGAGTTAAAAGGACTACTTAGTTAATTGTATCTTCGAATGAAGCGACGAACATATAATAGTATATATATGGCACAAAAAGTACGAATTGAATGAACACTCATACGAAGCCATCTTAAAAAATATAATTTTGCGCGCTACTGTTTGATACAAATATTTGCTTTGCAAACACTTTATGATCTATGCACAGTATATGGCTGTAATAAACATACACGCACTCACACACACAATCCTAATTTATGTATTTTTCTTGATATACATTTACATATAAGTAAGCATTTTAAAATTAAATATTATTTAAGTATGTTGTATCCGGTTGGAAATTCCATAGCAGCAAACGTTATCCTGGTAAAAAGGAAGACGCTGAATTTAACTCACAAAACTCCTTCCACATCTTCCTTAATTTAATTAAAATAAACAGAATTATTGTCAATTAAAATTTTAGTGTTACTTGTTCTGATTTAGAGCAATAACCTAGTTTTAAATCTTTGCATTCTATTCATTATCTAGTCATGTTAGGTCTATATTTACTAAGCAGCAACAGAGGCCTTTAATGACTCATTAGATAAAACACATCTCGTCTGTATCACGGATTAAAATCCGAGTAAGTACCTCTAGGGTTTCGTATGCTTAATTAGCTTTTAAATGTGAAACCTGCGTATGTTTGTTGATTTTCATCATTTAACCGAGTAGGTCTTAAACCTCATATTTTACAAGAAGATTAAATTCACGTTTGTCACGAATTGTAGTGACTCTTTTGTATTGTTATTGTATTTTATGGCATAGACAGGCGGTCGGTCAAATAGACCACCTGGAGATAAATGGTCACTACTGTTCAATAAATTTGGCATCTTAAGTAATGGTAACCGCTCTTACTACATCGCCAATGCGCATTCAAGCTGATATGTTTTGTTTTTTTTTTTTTATTTATGTTATAGCCAGGCGGACGAGCAAATGGGTCAGTAAGTGGTCACCATCGCCCATTTTAAATGGCACTGTAAGAAATATTAACCATTACTTACATCATCAATGCGCCACCAACGTTGGGAACTAAGATGTTATGTCCCTTGTGCCTGTATACTCTGACTCAGTCATGCTTCAAACGGGAATTAAGTAAGAATTATTTATTCTGAGGACTATATATGTATGTATACTTTATACAGGCAGATTTAAGTATTTGTTGCAGATGACTATGAGAGTAATTAATTTGTACTTGACTTTCCTTAAATATTGTGTTATGCGGAAAGAGGAAGCTTTCAATTTATTATATATGTATATCAAATAACAAATCGTAAATAAATTCTAGAAATACTGTAATAAAATTTTATAGGCTTAAGTAAATTTAAGTATACGTTACGCTTTATGTATTCGTAACTAGATTGTATATGTATGTAATAAAACTATAACTGAGCCACCGTGTATAGAGGATATTTATTCCACCACCACGCTGCTCCAATGCATTGGAGCAGCGTGGTGGAATATGCTCCAAAACCTTCTCTTCAAAGGGAGAGGAGGACTTAGCCCAGCAGTGGGAAATTTACAGGCTGTTAATGAAATGTATGTAATAATCTCTTCGTAAGACCAAATACACCACTTTTTAAATTTAATTAATTGTCTGTTGAATCTTGGTATGGTATTATAGCTAATTGTCTTATATATTTTTTTTAAAATGGTTGGGTGAAACTTCACGACACAGTTGATATTCAAATAAAAAAATAACATATTATTTAAACACAAATCTATTTCGCTGTTGCGTAATACAACTCTTTTATTTTACTCGGAAGAGCTTTATGTTTCTGCCTAAGATTTTTTTAAATTAAGGAAATTTAAGTAATTTGTTTTACCGGGTAAACTTATATTTTATATTATTATTGTAATTTTTTTCCATTTGCAATTTGTGTATGGTATAATATTTGGAGCCTTCAAAAACAGAATCCAGACAAACGTACTGTTTTAATATAATGTTCTTGTGTCTGTAATCTGCGATTATCTGCGATTCTGCAAAAACCACGATAGGATTAGAAAGTTTTCATATCTGAACTCACTTCGGCACGACCCTGAATTGAAAAATATTTGGTATTCCGTACCAATATATCATATCGTGTCAAGTGAAAACTGTATGCGAGATAAAGGTACAACCACTCTTAAAACAACTTTATTATTATGTTTTTATTAATTAACACACTTGTCTTTGTGTGATTATTAAATAGCCAAGTGTAGGTTAGATATGTCAGTACGCAGGAATCCAGTATCTTTATCTTCAATATTAAAAGAAGGTTCAATTAAATGTAGCATCTATTTGTCTGTGTAGTGTGGCTGTAGCTTTATATAAATGTGTGCAATGCATCTGAAATAGAATTATAATAAATGAATATGTTAATTAGAAGGAACTAGTTCCCTTGATATAAAAATCAGAAATTATATGTTGAAGAAAAATCTGTGTACAATTGTAAATCCCATATTCAGAAGCTTCATAAATGTTTTTGTAAATTTTCTATATCTCATTAAATCTTCATTGACAATAAATTCTTATTAATTCATCACTGCAATATATTTACGAATATGATTTCATTTGATTAATGATTAAAAGAAAAAATTACTTACGTTAGAAAAAACTCTCTTTCAGAGTGATAATATCATACCAAGGTAGCTATTTGGTCCTCTGACACGTTTTGAACAGATCTCGTAGATTTACAGTTTTCACTAGAGCCTTCCGCTATATTTTATCAAATTTTAATTTGACGTATTGAGTCGAGGTTAGCTCCATTTTTGAATTTCGAATTAGTGTCAAAAAATACAATTCTCATGGAAAATTAGTTCGTATTACTTACGATCTCACAAAGGGATAGTGTAGATTAAATTCGAGTTTCTGAATACCAAATAGAATTTTTATTACAAATTCCACATTGGGAATCGAAATACGGGGTAAAGAATAACCTAGTTCAAATAAATACTAGTATATATAAGTCACGGTAATCGTCATCATTCTCCACTGAACTTCGGTAATCCAAATATAAGGATATAACGCAGTTTATAAGCAGATTAATAGGATGTTTAATCTCAGTCTGTTTTTACTGGACTGATTGATAGTCTCGCTTAAAAAAACTCCTAACCGCCTTTTAAAATACCTACGGGTTGATATACGATATATCAGGGAAAGTGAATCCTTGGTGCTATACAGAATTTAATGTAAAAAAAAACATCAAAATTGATCCATTAACAAAAGCATCATAGACGAATTTTGAATTTCGAATTTCGGATTCGGTTAAATAAATGAAATAAAAATTATATTAGATAGTATTCGATACAAAAGTAACAAACATGTCAAATTTTCATGCCTTTTATATTGAGTATACTTTAGCACCTCGTTAGCCTTCGATCGTTTGTATGTTGTCGGACCGGCGATACCGGCGTACCTACCGCAGTCAATGACTATCATATACTTATACGCAATGTATAAAACCATATTTAGGAATCCATACCGAAATAAAAATATGTTTACGACGATACATCATTATCAACTCAGGGTGTTTTTGCATATTAATTTAAAATATTTTTAATACGAAACATATTTTTAATTTTACTGTAACATTGAGTAATTATTTAGATTATATTAATAATAAAAAAAAAAAAAATTTTTATGAAATTATTGTTTATATTTACTATTGAAATTATAACTAAACGTATATTATTGAACATAATCCTATAAAACTAAAATTAGATGCATACATATATTACACAAGGGTACATAGGTAGGTATTCATTTACAATAGCATATAGGGACAATGAAAATATACATAATGTACATGTGACCACTGTTTTATTGAGTCTCTTTCTTCTCAGCTCTGTGGTATTTTTTAGAAATAGTAGACTATTGAACAAAAGCACGTGGAATGCTTGAATATTACATAGATATCTCTCAAATCTATGTATATTCAATTAAATCCAAATGTTTAAAATTAGGTTCTCTGAATGTTTATTCATTGTTTTATCTTGTCGATTATTTTAATTAAAAAATAAATGTATAAATTATAATATATTATTCCATTGTTTTTTTATTTTTTATATATAAATTAGCATATTACGAATTTTCGATATATCGTAAATTTAAAAAAAAGGGAGTGAATTGGTGACTCAGATGAATGAATGATGTTCCCTTCCGAATATATTAAATATGTGACTCATTATTTTGGAACTCTGATGACACTAAAAGGTACCCATTACACTGAAAGCTTGATTGAGGAAGTATATTTTTATATTGTTTAACATTTACAATAATATTCTAAACATAAAGACATAATAACATCGAATTTGTGGTTCTATTATCTCAGATGATGAACTTATAATATTTTTATTGAGTCTTATAAGTTAATGTTACAGTACAAAATACATTTTAATATAACAAGTACTCGAATCAAAGTAAAAGCTTATTAATCTTCTTTTCGATGTTGTTTTGCTTGTTACTAAACATATACGTTGTACCGAAAAGCAACGTCAAACCAGATGAACGCATATTTGTTAATAGTCAGCTTTGGTACAGTTTTTATAAACTAAGCAGCATTTCTTTGTATGGGTGGTTTGGTTTGGAGAGTAAGCGAACTAGTTTAATTACAGTCCAGGAGATATTACATCTTAGATCCAATAGTTAGGAACGCATTGGAATTATAAGGAGCGATTAAAAGAAACCATCATGACTCCTTAAATATAAACACGTCTAGCTAAGCAAATTCTTGTCTTCCTTTCTGAAATAAATCAAATAAATGCCCAATGTACATATTGCGCAGAGGCGACCACTTTCTAAAAGATAAACTATTTTTTTCCCCAGTAGATAATAGTATTTTTTGGGTGCATTGGCGCTTACTTTAGTTTATTGAATTATAAAAAGGCTTAACTACATTGCTAAGAGAATGTGACGCCCTTGTGAAAGCTTAATAAAAAAGACCTACTTTCTCTGAGCATAGATGAGATTATCCATATACCGCTTTTGTAATATATAAACAGATGTTTTTCTTAGATATCTTATTGAGAAAAAACATGTGTTAAATTTATTTTGATCAAGGACGTTTTAAAAATTATAGCATAAATATAGCTTTGATTGGAACCTAGGTTTTTTGATCGCCGTGCCTAGGTCAATAGTTCAAGCGCAGTTTCTATAATTCTTTTGCTTTTTAACAGTTTCTGTCATATTCTATACACATTTAAACAAGATAGTAAAACAGTAAATGATGTCAGTCCCTCTGACTCATATCTTTTTTAAAATAAATTATTAACAAGATTTAACAATAAAATGTTATCTACAAGCTAAAATGGCAACTATATTGTTATACATACGTAGGTTGAGGCCATGCCTATATTTATATCAAACTTTAAAATATATATTTTTCGTTAAGAGTCATTTTTGATTGATTCGAAAAAAGATTTATAAGTTGAAATCGACTTAAAAGCTTAATAAAGAAATGCCATAAAAATAAGAATTCCTATTAAACTTAGGATATCCTTCGGAATATTATAGCAGGATAGGATTCAGTAGATGAAAAACATAAATAGCAGATTACTTACAGAATTTCATTACGAGTAATAGTTAAAGGATCAATAAAACTCGTGTAATCTGGTTGTATCCAAGCCAATTATAGTTCTATTAATAAGTTATTTTATTATGCATATAAAAAAAGTTATTTGCTATAGGCTTGAAATTGAAAGAGGATTATAAAAACAGTACTGGTAAGATAGAGCGACAAAACTTAAGGAAAATGTTCCGTAATATTTTACGTTTCTGATTTCGTAAATACGATTTTTAAACGCGTATGAAATTAACATTAAATCTCTTTGAAAACAGTAAAGTGATGGCTTGTAAATATGATGCTGCTGGGTTTAGACCAGCTCTTCTTTAGAGGAGATATAGCTTGAAACATATTCTAGCAACACACGTGAATCCAAAATTTCATCATTATTTTCTCATCCGCCAAGCACGAGAAATAGATATATAAATACAAATACACACATCATTTTTACATATTACGGTTGTAACCTTTCGGTTCAGATTCATTTGTTTTAACCGGTCCATTTCAAACCTTTAATGAAATGAACACCATTTAGAACGGATGACGTAATGTGAAAGTCAGTTTGTTTTCTTTCTTCACTGCCCATTTCCTAGAAAGATTCCTCCGAAGATAACCTCAAGTAATTTTGGATGTCACTAGTGCTCATATAGTCCCTCTCAGATGTTTTATGACGTTCGTGCTAATGACTATAACGGCACCATAAGAAATATAACCATGTTAATACTTTCTGGAACGCAGACGTCTACAGACTTCATAAAAATTACTTAGCTATTGTGTTCAGTAAACTTTTCCTCGATGTGTTGATGTTAGTGTTACGTGGGAGCACTAAGAGCTTAAAATGCTAAACAGTAAAATAAATTATCCATTTCTAGGGCACACACAGACGGTTTTATTCAAAATGATATAATAAAAACAAAAAATAGTATCGTAATTATCAGCACTTTTATAACTAGGTCCTTCGACTGAAATCAAAATTATAATTGATATTTTTATGATATGATATTTCTATAATTTGTTTATGGTTATTTAAATGACCATAAACAAATATAAGAAGATAAATGAAATATTGCTATAATTATTTTACTCGTATTTTTATTTTATTTTTTTACCTATATCAATATCTAACTAAAATTGAGTCGTTTTATACTCTAAATTTTAGTTAGCTAATGGTTTATTAAATATATATATATATCAAAAACAAGTTTCCATCAATGGCTTTACCAGCGCTTGAGGGAGAGGAGGGTGTCAGCTGTAGGTACTGAATCCAACTCTGTACCTCTGATAACGTATTCGCATAATTTCACGATGATATAAAACAAATATAAGATCTGAAAGTGTAACATATATACAAATTATATTTCGAATTTATTATATTAGCCAGAGCAATGAGATGTACAAATAAAAGCGAGCAAAATAGTGGCCGAAAGCATTCAAATTATATTCCTCAACACTACTATTTTATAAATTATGTAGGAGTTTGTAAAAGAACTTACTTTTGTGACGAAGGTTAAATGTTTAAGACCTTACCTACTTTCGGTGAGGTCGAGTTCCGGTGACAAGTATCATCTTCGATGTACTGCGAAGAATATTTTTGTTATATCTTATATAGAGACAATTTTAAATAAATTGAATAAATATTACTACTTTTTTAAAGTCTATATTTACATCAAATAATTTTCTTCATATTTTTGAATATTTTTCATTTAAATAATGATATCGTTCGTGTATGTTATATACGAGTATATTTATTGTTATATGTTGTACGAACCAGTATTTATACCACGTCATTATTTAAATATCAACAGAATGGGGAGATTCTTTTTGTCTTGTGACGCAATATAACATTGATACAGTAGCTTAATTTTAACTTAAACATAACTTAATTTAGATTTAGAAATTTATACATCTAGGCCAAGACCACCGTTTTTAGAAGTTTTAAATTTGCAGCTCCACTGCGGACTGGTAAATTGACATATGTGACAGAAATTCGTCTGCTAAAAGAAACAAGGGTAATACTTGTACTGATTTACGAATACAAATTTCATAATAAAACCATTATTTAATATTTATTTGAAAACATGTAAAATGATGTTTCGGTTATAGAGTTTTTCCTTATTCTGTACGAATCTCTAAATTTTATTCTCGTTAAATATTTATTCCGGAAATAATGTATGAATAGATAAGAAGACATAAAAACAAGACCGTGATCAACAAATACAAGCAAATCGTTTTTGTTCGAAGCAAAAAGTTGAATTTTCGCAAAATATTACGTCGATAGGTCAAGCCGGGTACTTATTATATTAAGAGGATCCTTGAAGTGATTTTTTCGTGTTTCAACAATCATCAATTAGAAGGCTTTTTATTGGCTTGTTACGATAAAGATCTCCAATAAATTTGACGTGACAGATTTATTACTGGCACAATGTTTGCAAAAGTTCTTCCTCGTAAAGATTATTTGCATTATTTTTATCAAATACAATACGTACACAAAAATGTTTATTTCGCGGTTATACTAACCGCACTTTAATGAATAATTGCACAGTAAGTTAATCTTTTTATCAGCTGTATTATATAAACAAAGAGTATATTACAATATGTGTTAAGTCAATATTTAAAAATAAATTAAATTATTAATGGCTATTTTTTTTTCAAATTTAGAATTAAAAATAATTGATCGAGAAAGCGATATCGATACATTTGATATTATGCCAATAAAATGATTTCTAACGTCAATTTTAACCAAACAATATATTATATTTTTCCTACAATTTTGGCGATCTTAAATGCCCAACGTAGCTGAGGTATAGTCGGTCAAAGTCGTATAATCATTTGATTTGAAAATAGAACAAGATATAATTATGATGTGCAGTTTGTTATTTATGTTTAAGGATTTCGGCGGAAAGATTTGAATATAATTATAAAGCCTTAGGCTGTTTTATAACTTCCTTGTATGTCATTGCTTGCTCTACGAGTTAATTGTTGTTTTTATTAGATGGCAAACATTTGAATATCAAATACACATCGACTGATTGATTGATAATGAATCGATAAATTGCATGTTAAATATGAATAATATTTGTGTATTTTAATTCGATTGACACTAACGAGATTAATGAATATATGATGTAAAGTTACTTCCGAGGACTTTTGAATATAGTCAGTTTGAGTTTATGATAAGAATGTATTTTTTCTTTTTGAAAAATACTTCTATATGTAAATATTTAGAATATTTAATTGTTCTAAATACGATGCATGCAGGTTTCCTCACAATGTTTTCTATATATATATATATATATATCGGAGCGTGGTTACTTTGGTTGTTGATTTGGATAATTAATGAATCGAGTAGTTGGCAATAATGTTTGATGGCTGATTTACTTATAAGAGCGGGTCACCCCGAATGGAGTTGTAAGTGTCATGGCAACGCGAGTCGTTATGTTTTGACAAGCTTCTCGAATGCGATGGTTGCTTGCAAACCCATTTGCTCTTAATCGAGATGAATTATTGTAATCCTTTGATATTATTGTGGTGTACGATTATTGAATCAATGAATACAATGATTAGACGATATTAAATACGTTTTATTTTGTGAATATCTCCATTGCACGCCCACATAGTCCTCCAAATGTCGGATCAATCCCGAACACAACTGTTCGGCATCCTGCTTCTCCGACATATATATATATATATATATATATATATATATATATATATATATATATATATATATATATATATATATATAATATGTCTGTTTTACGTCGATATATGTAGGTATAGGTACTTAAGTCCATCAATATATGCCAAAATTAGTCAGTTGTAGGAATCTTTGTATGTTCTGTATATTTATATAAATTTGACCCTTAATAAATTATTTAAATTAAAGTATGTTCAACTAAAATTATTAAAGTAAGTTCAACTAGTTTATAAAACTTTAACATTAATGAAAATGTAAAAAGCGTGAAATCGATTGTCATATCTAGTTATACAGAACTCAAAACGATATAATAATGTTTGTCATATTGCAATTTTTTGTGTCATTGCTAATAATGAAATTAATTTTTTAAAAAGACAACTAGAAGCTTTTACTACAAATTCAATCAAATGTAATTTAATCTAGAAACATATTTTCTTATTGCTTCTTTATATAAAAATTGTCTTCAGAGAAAATCTTCAAGTCTGAGAAGAAATAGGTTGTTGCCTGTTTGCAATAAAGAAAAAAAAAAAAAAAGTTAATATATAAACGGGATTTTTTGATTGGCGACTAATTATTATTTGCATAATATATGTATTTATTTATATGCAAGTCATAATTAGTTGCTTAGTTAATTATTGTCATTATAGAAGTGTCCTTCATCATTAATCTCCAATTATACGTGACGTGTGCATAATTTTAACATTAGACTAATATAATTGTAGATTTAAAAATCGAATGCATTTCGTATATTTTTTTTAATATTGTGAAGCCTTAATAATATTTTAAACAATTATTTGTAAGTAATAGTAAGTCATGGCTGTATGTCTGATTTTCATTAAGCCTTAATTTTTCAAGATACATTAAAAAATTATTTAACATGTACTGATTTTAAAGAAAGGAGTTAAAATCTAGTACAAGCGCTTAATGCATGTAACGGTATGTTTCGATGTCGGCGGTAGGCATTGATCTTGCGTTCCGTTCTGTGTCGCATAATTCATGCACCGATCAAATGAAGACGTAAGTATCTACTAGAAATGGCCTGCTTTCAATTTACATAAGAAAATTGATTTTTATGTCTGTTATAGAATATAATTTCTTGTATGATCAATGTTTCAATGCTCCTCTTGAGATACTTAAAGTGAAGTAAATAAAAAAAAAACATCGTTTGACATTTGACTCTGCCTTTATTCTATCACTTTCAATTCGTCCCGGCTATGCACTTTATAAATAAAGAAAATAATATGGTATAATGAATACCCTATAGAACTCCGGAATAATATAATATCGACCGGTGAAAAAAATGAGTCAGTAGTTTCGGTAGAAGATTAAAAAAAAATGTCTTTGTAATATTAGTATAAATGTATTATATTTAAGTACATATTACAATGACATGGTTACATATTCATAACTAGTATACTCTTTTAAGAACTAGTACTTTCCCGATACATAATGTATGATATAATAGCTTTTTCGTATCGTCTGATTTATAAAAATAAACGTTTATGTCACCAGTACCCTTTATAAATGCCATATGTGAAATAGAATTTGTAGTTAATAATGTTGATACAATATCTTCTGCTCACTTAGACGTTTAATGAATAATGGACTATTTACTATTTAAATAATTAAACACATTAAAAATAACTTCCGTCTTTTAATAATTATTATATTGATGACTAAGTCTGAGCATTTCTTACTTCTACACAAGGAGTATTTGTGTGAAAGGTCAGGGCAGCTCAAACTACGCAGTAATTAAAGGTTATTTTTGGCGATAACCATCAGTAAAACAGTTACCTACGTGCGTGAAATAAAAAGCCGATGGTTTCACTCCACCGGACCTTGGTATGAAGGACCTAGAGTACAAAAAGTCAATCCATACGTATATCACATTGGCGACTTTAGCGTACACTCAAGAACTTTAAGAAAATTTGCGGTTTCCTCAAAGGCGGTAACTCTTTTATTGCTTGCAATTATATCGCTTTAATATTTATTTACAAGTCACTTTACGAATTCCACGTAAATTTAATACATTAATTATTTCTCGGTCGTAATAATTTTGGGCGTGATTTACCAACTCAGACGCGCGGAATAATGATGATGTCATCAGGGTATCATAAATATTTTAGAAACAATTGAATTGCCTCGAAAGAGAACGGTCTTGAGATATCCAATAAATTAACTTATCCAGGAACCAACGTTTCGTTTCAAGGCAGCCAAAGCAATGTCTTTATAAGAGCAATGGAAACTTCTGATTGATGCCGAAATAAATTCACCAATCCGCCGGAATGGCAATCAACTTTACGACGATTCTTTTTTTAATGTTTTACATACAATTTTATTGTGTTGTTATAAAATAGACTTATGACACTTTAGATTACCTAATTTTTCTATTAAATTAGTTCATCTTATATAATAATATTTTTTGTTGAAAATCGGCCATAGTCGATGGATAAACTCATGAATCACGAACTTTACATACTTATGAATAAAATATGACATAAAATATTTCATTCAATGGGCATTTATTAAACAGTAAAGTGTGTCCCGTTCATTTCTAAGCAACTGTAAACCCTTGCGTGTTGCGTCGATGTATGCATCCCATTCATAACTCTCGACTAAAAAATTATCAAGTTACACGGACCGTAAATACAGGAGCCGTTAAAACTGTCTTAACCCGCTAACTTTAAAACACGTGGCGCGATGAAATGTAAAACGAATTAAAATACTGATTTACGACCAACATAACTATACAATGAGCGCTAACGAATTTATACGTCTTTATTGAATTAATATATAATAATAATATTAACAATATTTGACATATTTTCTCGACAGAGGACTCGTAACAGTTGTTGCAGTTTGCAGCTAAAACACTTGGACCTTGGAGTAATAGTGGAAAACCTTTACTAAAAATATAACACGTCATCTTATTACCACGCATGGTGACATGTCGGCTGGTTATTTTTTTACCCAGATGATAAGATTTGCGATTCAACGGGGAACTGCTAAAGTCATTTTTGTCACCATTCCACGCGATCCTGATTTATTCAGTAGCTTGTTTTATATTATACTTACGTATTATTTTTATACGTACAAAATTATTATTTTTCTTTTTTAATTTTATACAAATGATAAACAAAAATCTATTACAAAATCAAATATTATCTTACTGGCTAGTAAGAAACGAAAAAAAAAAATGAAAAGCTATATACATGTAATTAATCATTGATACATAAATACCTAATGATTGGTTAGGAAGTTTGAGAAAAAAAATACTATGAGTATACGTTGTTGGATTATAAACATATGAATCCTTAGTTAAATTTTTAACTGATTTTGCTTCATAGTTTTTTAAAACCGATTCTTGTTTAATCTACGGATTTATATTAACCCATTTTTGATAATTTTTAATAATATGTCGTTCATTCGGGACTTTAAACTAGTAGTCATTTATAATTTTAGTTCGGAAAGTGTATTCTTTCAGCAGCCTAAAATATAAATTTGTACGTCTCTGGTTGAAGTAATTTCGATATTCCCAGACTTTACGGCGTCGAAACATTTTATATTCAACTTAAACAGGTATAAGGTTACAAGATTTATATTTTTATTTTAGTCACCGAACAACTGTCTCCGGTGTGATTTATTAATTCAACACTTTGTTAATGTATTTTCTATTTATAAGGTTAATCACACGTATATATGTTTGGTGTATTTAGACAGAGATGTGTATTAATTGAAATATTACAAAGTTATATATCACAACGTGCTTATCTGTTTGTTTGATGACTAATTTACCATTTGTGAATGTTTTTTTAAAGTAACAACTCATGATTATCTCACTGCTAAGCTAACCCTCTCATATATATAACTATAGAATAAGGAAAATTAACAAATAAATAGATACAAAACATTTGTATTTTAATTTATTGTTTATATGTACCAAGTTACAAATTTAGATTATAAAACCAATGCTCAATGGGTTAATAGGAGTTGTGGATGGAATCGTACTCCTTTAAAATTTAGTTGAAGTTTTATCTGTATACACCGATAAACTTAAATAAAAGCTTATGAAATAACCCATTACAATTTAACGACCTTAAAAGCATTCATTTAATTTTTATTAATTATTGTGTGAAATATTCTTAAATGTAAGCATACTAGCTATAAGTCTTGTCTTTGTCTTGGTGAATGAGACTATTATTTACTTCCCGATCACAGCGCCAACTATTAGAGTCCTATCTGCTTCACATAGATTCACCATCCTGAGGCTCACTCAAAATACACATGCATAGCGTTATAAGTATTTGAAGACATGTATAAATAAAGATTACGTATTTCTTGAACAGCAATTGATACTACTGATAATTAGCACAGTTACTCTTATCTCTAATACTTAATAATCTTATATATTAATAGCGTAAGCCGATTTTTGTCTCAGTGATTATGTGACGATGGATGCAAATAACAAATCGGTTATGGTCTCATTTTGAAGATCGCCAGCCGTAGATGTGCAGAAAATGAAAAAGTATTCATGATTGCAAATTACTGATTTGTTACAATTTAACAAAGAATTAATTTTAGAGAAAGGATAAAATGTACGAAAATCCTAAAAAAAAACTTTTGAATAAACGCGAAGGTTCGCGAGAGACCCACTTGTATTGTTTACAATATACCTTATTGTAATTTTTCATATTACGTTAAGTTAAATACCCGACCCGGCTTCACTCCGGTGCGATTTATTAATAATGCAAATGATATAAAATAAATATAATTTATACCATGCCCTCAATAATATAGCTTTCTACTAGTCTTTTTTTTTTAAATTGGATTATTGGTTCCGGAGATTACACCAACACACAAACAAACAAATTGAGCCCCTTTATAATATTATATGACAAACTCGTAATGTACCTAAGTCAGATTATTTAAAATGCACTGTCGTTTATACGAAATTCGATTTGGTTATAATATCTTAAGTATACTGTAATAGTATATATAGACAAGTAAATATTAATAAACTTGTAAACGAAAAAAAACCGTTCTAAACGTCTTGATTAATAGGTTTTTGATTAGATAAATAAATTAAATATTTGATAAAAAATTGACCGAATGTATTTTAAATTGTAAAATAAGATAACGCCGAATTAATATTGAATTCATTTTATTATATTAAATACTCATTTTATTGAGAAACTGTGAGGCTCTTCGGTAGTAAACATACGATAGATTTAATTTTAGGTAATATGATACGATTAAAAATATATCACATTAAAATTATATACTTGGAGATTCGCTACAACATAGCTATATATTTAATTTATTATTAATTCGTTGTTTTCTAAGATAGCATCGAAAGGTTTTATAGCGTTCTTAATAAAGTAATAAGTGAGATATCGAATTTTATTAACTCCAAAGCTAAGAATCAGTTTGAAGCACCTGTCATTTTTATATAAGTGTTTACGATTATGTACAAAATCAAAAAACTTGTTTCGAATCGAACCAGTTTTAATCGTTTGTTTTATCTAAAAGTATACATTATGTAAATTCGTCATTCCTTTTTGGTGGCATAATTCTTTTCTAATGTAAAGTAAAATGTATGAATCATAATACATTTTATTAACATTATGCACATTAAATGATACGAGAGGTTACATTCTTGACCCGGGACACGATTCGGTCTAATGAACCAAATATTCTATGTAGACTGGTTTGGTTTTTTTTTTTTTATCTTACATATATTTTAAAATTCTGACGACCGCATACAATATAAATCCATATCACAAATAATGCGTCTATTATATACTATATTTTAACAGAAGCTCCTAAAAATTAAAATTAAATTAATCAATTATTCTATGGTTAACCCTTAATAATATCTTATTCGTCAACGTCAGTTGCTCGACCTTTGCCATTTCTGGGTCAGAGCAATGTGTAAAAGGGATGAAAAAAAAGACAAACCACTGGCTCTCCCACATTGCCAATTGCAAGCCATTACGGCTTTGGTAGTTTGGTCGATAGCTCCGCGTCACATAATGGTGGTTGAGATATTTACAAGCTTTTGGATGACGTGAGTGTATTATATCTCATAATGGTTTATTAATTGTTGAGTCAATTATATTAATATGTTGAGAAATAAATAATAATAATACCTAATATTCTTATCGAATAATATGATGACTAATGTCAAGGAAGCAGAAGAATCCAACTGGTAAAGAAATAATATGTGCACAAATAAGATGCAATCTAAATTATCTAACTCAATGTGATGGGACAAATATCCAATTGAACCGGAGTGTAATTAACCGACTATCAGTATAAGTGCTTCCCGAAGCAGAGAAGTGTATACTTCCTAACTTCGGCACACAACTGTCAATTTTTTTTATTGAGTTACATAGATGGTCCCTTATATTTTTCTATGATGTGTAACATATAATGTTCTTGAAGTTTACATCGTCTTAGTTGGTAGTTACATATTGGTACATAAATTACGTAACGTTTAAGAAAAAAGTATACAGCAGTACACTAACATTGGATGACTCTTTAGTAATAATTTTGACTACATATATGATAAATATGTTATGTATTAAATATAATATTTAAATATGCTTAAATAATTTAAGAAGGAAGTACGGGGTCTTCGTAAATATGTTTTAGCACAATAGGTACCCAACTACAAGCGGATAGATAAGAATTGTTTACTAATCGCATCGTTTAATAAATTTGACAAAATAACTCAGATGAAAGTTTTAAATTTAATAGTTTATACTTTTAGTATACGCACCTACTTATGTTTATACTTTTCACTTATATGTAAGTATTAACGTCAACTAGTTATAAAGATATTTAGGAAAATCATTTTTGCCTTCGCTCTATCTATATCATATAATTTAAAGCTGAAGTAATATGTCTACATCTCGCGCCTTTTTATTGAAGCATCTTGTAATGCGAAGTTAGTTATTTAGTACAACACTATTTACATAGATGGCGTTGCTAAAAACAAAGTTTCATAATAATTGTTTTATTCTTATTAATTGCTTATACAAGCTTAATTAAAAACATGTTTATAATTAATAATAAATATATATAATAATAAATTTTAATTAAAAATTTAATGTAATACTTTGATTTACATCAATGCATAATAATTATAGTCATAAAAGCGTAAAACAGATGGCGCCACGTACAAAGTTAATATTTCTGTATAATTTTTTCGTCACCATGCACTTTAATCATATTATTTGGCTTATTTAATTTTTAGATATAAAAACATAACTTTGACTACAACAGTAGGAACCAGATCAGACATTATATTGTTTTACTAAAAAGGTATGTATACTTACTATTATTAAAATTAAATACAGATACGCAGGGCCGGACCGTTAGTTTAGGGGGCCCTGGGCTAACACTACTTAGGGGCCCACCAAAGACATATCTGAAAGTAGACTTGAATTAAATTAATTGAATGCGTTAATTAATTGCAGGACTCGCAGGGCAAGCCATACGATCTGTTTAATTTAATAAAAATATGGATTCTTTCGCGTTATTTTTGACTTTGAATTGACTTAGCGGGAGCCCCCTTGAATCCACGAGGCCCTGGGCTGAAGCTCAAAAAGCCATATGATAGATCCGGCCCTGAATATAAGTAATACTAATTTCGGAATACTCCAACCGCAGAATGTAGTAGATTATTTAATATTGTAAATTAAAAAATCATTGCATGTAAAAAAATATATTTCTAAAATTTGCATGATGTCTTTACAATTAACATATATAGTACTTAATACATAAATATTATAAAATTACTATTAAACACTGATGAGTGACATCTAAAGACATTCTATAAAAACTGGATAACAATCTTCCCTTTCGTCGACAACCGCGCGGGCAATAGGCGTATGACTATTTCTCAATGTAATAGTAGTGTTCAAATTTAGCGTTATATTTGAAAACGTATCAACTACAACATTGTTGTGTTTATCTGTTGTAACTCGGGGCATTGTCAGTTGCTTAGCGTGGCCACTTATAAATCCAAGAGTTTTACATATTTCCTCCAATTCTGATCTCGTATGGTTTTGTTTGGGAAAGCATTTGGAATACCAAACACCGTGTGATCTGACGATTACTTCGCCAACTCCGTATCTGAAATTAGATACATAGTTTAATACAAATATTCAAATGTACAATAAATTATTCTATGTAAAAAGAAAATATTTTTGTGTAAGAACTGATTTTGGTTTAAATGGTAGAGTTATCCTTAAAGAACAAACTCAAAACTCGCCTCGCCTGAAATGACAGATAGCGGTATGCGGCAATGACTACATTGTTAATTATAGGTAACGGTTAGAGAAGGCTCGTTAATATCATGCAAGCGGAAAAGATAGAAAGTGAGTCCTTATAGATTAGTTCTGCAGGTCCAAAAGAGTCTCCATCGATGAATTTATCATTCTTATTTAAAAAATACATAAGTACTCACGGAGTTCCATCCGGTGATCTAAGGCCTATACAAGTTCTCTCATCTTCTCCGTTTGGACAATCTCTGATACCATCACAAACCATATCAGAAGCGACACAGTAATCTTCATTGTTGGATACTTGAGAACATCTGTAACATAAAATGAAATATAAATAGAACAAAAGACGTACTCATAATTAGTTCCACTAAAACTATTGATACATTAATCTGTTACACCTTTATTATCTAAAAGGTTGATCAACTATATGATACTAGGTAACCATTAGTTAAACAAGAAAGTTTATTCTGATAACTTACTTATATGCCTCTTTAGCAAAGCATTTACAATACATTGGGTCTTCATCACTTCTATCGTGGCAGTGAAGAATGCCATCACATAGTCTAGAAGGCATCACACGACTTAAATAATCAGAACAAGTCGTTTGTCCAGGTTCATCGGTACCATCACCACAGTCATCGTGACCGTCTTTGAAAAGTTCTTTGAAAATGCAATGACCATTATGGCATTTTAGTTGTCCAACTGGACATTCTGAAAAATTAACAACAATTTACAATTTTTTTTTTCGATTTTAGCCTGATCAATCCAAATGCACTTTTAGCAGTACATGCAGTTTACAGAATCTAATAGAGTTATTTTTTTATTATATAATCATATATTCTACTTAATGACTTTTTAATTTATAGCAAATATTTATAATATAGTACTAGTCTTACCACAGCCACGAAAATGTGGATCCTTATCACATATAACGGATTTCTTTTTACATGATTCTTTCGATTCATCAACGCCGTCTTCACAATCGGTCACACCATCGCAAATGTTACGTAATTTTATACACTTCCCACGCTTACACCTTATTCCTTCACAATTGTGAAACTCATTTTGGTCAACGGAATCTGAAACTAAAATTTTCTGTTATAGCCGTACCACTCGAATATGAAATACGTTTATAGTTAGGCTTATAAGCATATTACTCAATTTATTTTAACAAATTTCCTAAATCATCAAAGGACACTTTCATAGAACATCAATGCTTAACGAAGTAATTGTATTTTACAATGTCATCTATATGGTATTCATGGTATCATTCCCTGTGATTATATAGATTTGTTTATATCATTTTTATTATAATTGTTTATTTATTTACCTTCGTAATATTTAATTTCGTGTTTTAAATTTCCAATATCAGTTCCTATAATTCGATCAATTGACGAACAATTTTCTTTATTTATTATAAATGAGGCTGCTGGATACCATCCTTGTTTAGTATGACAAGAGATTATACCTGCCCATTGGGAACTCATAGTTGGCTGTAAATTAAATTATAAATAATAATTTATAGTTATTGACCTCTGTTCAAACAAAAAATAAATTGCGGTCGTAATCCAATATGATAGACCCTTTTATTATTAAAGAACCATTGGTCATATATGTATGTGTTATTTAATTTTCTACGTCCTTATGATTTGGGGTCTTTAAGCTATGCTTGGATTAAGATGTAATATTAGTGAGATATAAAATAATATATAATCATTTCAGAAACAAACAAGTCAAGATTGTACTAACATGACATAAAGTAGATGGTTTTTGTAAAACGAAACATCGGTTATGTAAATCACACTCGTCGGTTTCTTTTAAGAAAACATTGAAGGTGTCGTTATTTTTATCTTGTCCCACTGCGACACATACTGAGTTTTTATTATCTTCAAAATACCTAAAACGTAATATAATTATACTAAATGCTAAAATTGTATTGGTTCAGTTTTGATGACAATGCATTTTTATGATAAGCATGTTATTACACCCAGGATAAGCCCCAGAGCGAAAAGTGCTCAACAACCAATATCACAAACATAAAATTTAGTATACGCATCAATTATTATATTCAAAATTTTCTTCTATTTAACGCTTTAAAAAAATCTATTGTATTTTTTATGGCCTAATTTAATGTTGATATATTATATAAAATGAGACTTACGAAGTTATTACCACCATAGGTTTTACCATAGTCGAATATACTGCTGGTTGTTTCAAATGTAATAAAATAACCTTACTGCGATATAAATCTTTCTTTGCATCCATTTGATATACTTGTTCGTATGGACCTATAATTGAACCGAGAGTTTTATGTGATCCAAGTGAGACTGAAATAAAATGATGACTTAATCTGAAATCAATTGTAAAATATATATATTATGTATAAGCAATATTATAGAAGCAATTTTGTATATTTTTGAAAAAAGAGAAACTTACGTAGCACTCTTCAAACAGGAATTACCCATCAAAACCCAAGATAAATCTACCAAAACACCCATACATTTATATTTTCCATTTACATATAATTTAGCTATCCACGGCCATAAATCATTAGAAACGGAGTTTGTTTCATGGTTTTGTCCAAGTTCTTGGTTCTTTTCAAAATTTGTATAAAGAGAATGATCGCAATAAATATATAACGCCATGCAAGTTTTTGTAATATTGGGCACACATTCTTCTTTTATAACTTCAGGATTTTTTATAATATAATTATTGAATTGGCTATCATTACTTGCTTTATATGCGAAACTAACCGGAACTTTAAGATCGATGTCTCGTTTATTTTTATTTCTTTCTTTAGAATTATCTAAGTCACCTTTCAAATTTATGTACTTTATCATAAATCTATTTGCTGAACTAAAAATAAGAACAATATTATTCATAGTTATTTACTAATAGCTTTATATAACAGTGATCATATCACATAAATTAAAACAAAGATACCTGAAACCAAGATATCGACACATATGCGAAGCAGCTTCTTCTTGTTCATGAATCGATACATCATCTTCACAAACTATTTGCCAATTTCCATCATGTTTTTTCGTTAAATAACCTTCTAAAGTCACTTCTGGTCTACCATTCAAATCAAAATCAATATATTTTCCATTTGAAAGAGTGTCTGCAACGAAATTTGAATAATTTGAACGACTTTAATACTTGCATAAACGTGATTCATTTTTTATATGAAATTTTATACTCACAGCAATCTAATTCATCCTCTCCTAAAGGGCATTGTGGTTTGCCATCGCAAACTTTATTTGATGACAGGCATATTTGACTTCGCTTGCAGAGGAAATGATCTTCCTCACAACTATCTGAAATCATTTATTGTTATGACAGTGAAAAGTCGATATTTTTTTTAATTTTATAGTTATATTTTGTACTTACAACAATCTGATTCGTCGTGACCGTCCGCGCAATCATAATTACCATCACATATGAGTTTATTATCATATGTTGTCAAATAATCGAGGCATGTGCAATCCAATTCATCGGTGCCGTCTTCACAGTCTGCTTTATGATCGCATCGAGTTGCGTAAGGGACGATTTGGTATATTCTGTGAACACTCTTTATTTAACGTCAATCATTCCATATAATTATTTATTTATCTATACTCTTATGGAAAATGATTAAACTTACCCTTGCCTTTTATTTAATTTAAAATAATGATTTTCTAATGTTTTTTAATGTGAATAAAAGAGTTGATCAAAAATTATTTAAATATAAAATATTACCTTCTACATTGGAAGTCTATTGGTGTTAGATGTTTCTTTCTAATTTTTGCAGGCTGAAGTTCTGAAAGCATGATATCTACTATGTTATTAACAGCTTCGTCTCTAGAGTCTAGTTGTTTAAGATTGCGCGTATTATGTTCGACATTAGTTGATTCAGAAATTATCTGATCACTCATCTGATTAGTAGTACTATTTTTAACGGAAACCTCAGATTTTTCTGTGACCGAATTCGTATAAGGAAGAAATTCGATAATAAATTCATGCGAGTTTTGATCTGTTTCATTACTTATATCACTTTTGTAATTTTTTATAGACTCTTTGTTGGTGTTGCCCTCAGTACTTGCTATCAGAAAATCATCGACTTCCAGTCTGTTTGTCGTTTGTTCATCATTCCCATAGAAAGTAATGGAAATTGTCGTTTCTGAGGGTAAAGCCGTCGTTATTGTTTGACTTAAATCTGAATTAATTTTACTATTTTCTTTGATAATATTCTTTTCTAATGACATTGATTCTAAGGGATATGTTATAATATTTAATGTTTTTTGTTCCATCACTTCATTTGTTGTTGATGATGTTTTAATTGGATCAATTGTAACACTTTCGTCAAAATTTGTTTCAATTTCATCTTCGTGTGAGTAATCTACATGTGCTATTTCAACAGTAGAAGCATGTTTTAAATCTTCTTCGAGCTTGGTAAATTCTGTACTTGACTTCAGTGATTGTGTAATAGACAATGGGCTTATAATATTTCTTGAATTAGCACTATTAGGTTTAATTTGTAAATAACTTATAGTTTCATCGACGTATTGATCGTCTGAGTTAGATAAAGTTATATAAGAAGTTGTTGGAGTTGATTCCGTTACGTTTATGATATTCTGACTATCTGCAACGTATTCAATACTGGTTTCAGGAGTTAAGGAATTGTTTTCATTATTTAAAGTAGTAATACTCATACTTTCATTATTTAGTGATGTATTTTCTGATTTTGTAATTGGCTCTGAAATCGTATTGCTTACTGAAGATCTGGCCACATCACAGTTGTATTCATCTTCTCCATCAAGACAGTCTATAATTTTATCACACATTCGTTTTTTTGGCAAACATTTTAGAATACCAGAATCACACCTAAAGCCCGGACATTCCTGTTTTGGTTGTATCATCGGTAAAGTTTTTGATGCTGTTTAAGGAAATAATTTAGCTTTTAAAACATTTGTTAAATCAACCGTACAAATTAGTTATAATTAGGATTGATTGCTTAATATAAACTTACATATGTGATATCTTATCCAAGACACAAAGAGGCTAACTCTTGTATAAACTCCTGGTTCGTCTTTTCTTGCACAACCATCTCCATGGCTAACAATACCTGCTACATACCACTGTTGAGTATTCAAAGGATTTCTACATAATAACGGTCCTCCACTGTCACCCTGTAATTGTAATAAATAAAACCTATTTTTAATATTATTAGTACAGTATTTTTAATGTTTAATTGGGATTGTTGCTTTCTGCCGTACATTGTGACCCGCATTTTAAGCATTTAAAATAATTATCTTTTAATCAATAAAATGTACTTATAAAACTTATGACTTACTTGACATGTATCTCTTCCACCTTCGACGAGACCAGCACATATTTCTTTGCCATCTAAATCATCTTGATGTTTACATTTGTCCCAAATTGGAACCTCTACCTCGCGCATATGATCAGCTGTAATTAGATTTAATTTTATTTTATTATAAACTTTGGTTTACTAAGCAGTAACTAAACATGCTTGTGTCTTAATATATCTTACTTACGATCAGGGCCGTGTTCTACCGTAGCTCCCCATCCTACAGCAGTACAAATAGTTCCAGCTGGTGGTCCCCACATCCAATCTGCACCAGCAACTTCTGGGCTTGGTAAGCATATTGGACGCACCCAGCGACTAAATTGTATGCCAGGTTTTACTCTTAATAATGATAGATCATTCTTCATGTCCTCTTGATTATAATTATGATTGACAATTATATGAGTTACGCGATGGTTTTGTTCTTGGGGTGAAAAAGAAAATCGACGAAGCATACCAACTTGCACCTCATAATAATACTGCCAAAACCTGAATGGTAGAATTTTTTATATTAAAAATTCCATTGTGAATTTATTGTAACTTGTATAAACAATAGTATAATTATTTATTATAATTAAATAATGTGTTTACTTATTCACGCAATGTGCTGCGGACATGACCCAATTTTGATTTATTATTACTCCACCACAGTGAAACACTCCATCTCTGTACAGGGCAACCATCCAAGGCCAAGCAGCCGGCTGACTAGGTTTACCTCCAACCACTCTACCTTGAGCCCTCTTGGTCCTTACTTCATTTATTTTACCGTCACTTAAATAATTCAAAGGGATCTCTGATCTCACGCTTTTATTTCCTACGTTTCTTTTCATTCGCACGCCGTAAAACGACATAGGTTGTCGTTGCCTTTGGAGAAGATATCTTTTGTTCCGGCCAAAGAGATGGTTTTCTATCGCAGTATTCTGTGACAAAAGCACCGTAAAGTTTATATCCTATATGACAAAAAGTACCTAATATATTTAAATTAAGGTTAAATTTAATTTTTCATATTCATTTAGTAATAATAAACATAATAAAATACTTACTGTATTAAATTAATCAAATTCATATTATAATTTGAGTTATAGCATTTTTAAAAGAAGCTATCATTTTACAGTCGTCTATTTAGACTAATTATCGAAAAGAAAACTTACCTCTTTTAACAGCTGTGTTGCAGTAAGAACTCTGGTACCGCACAATAAGTCGGGGCACGTGACATATACGGCAGAAGAATTCAAACATGTGTTACTTGTATGTAAAAATCCCCCGGGAGCAGTACTTATGTAATTCACTTTAAGTAATGGGTCTATTTGTAAGATTTGAATAAATGGTGGTCTGTAAGATATTTTAATAAAAAAAATTAATAATCCAAAATAATTTTATAACTGTTTCTTCTCAGATTTTCTTGAAATAAAGTACCTTATAATAAGGCCTGTTTCCCGACGACATGCATCATGTGCCCACATGTAAGGGTTGCTACAAACAGCGTACCAATTTCCTTTATAATTTCTGTGCAAGTACCCATCTGTGTTTGATATTGCAAACAGCTGTAAAATTCACAATATTCAACAATTATTGTAATATTATATAATTGTAATCGTATACCGATTAAAAACTATGTATAGATTTTTTAATTATATACTCACGGGTTTCTTGTGTAAACTTGGGGCTAACATTGTACAATCAATTTCGTCTTTGTTATTCGGACAATCAACTATATTGTTGCAGCGTTGTTCCTTAGAAAAACATGTGCTTAAATTAAAATTAAGATCTTCACAACTAAACGCATCTTCGCTGCAGCCTGTAAATGATTGATAATAATAATTATTGGAAGTTCTTTTTTATTTTAACTTAGTCACAGTTTTCAGTCTACTTTTTCTTTCTAATATAGTAAAGTACAATTTGAATTTACTCACCAAAACAACCCATTTCATCTTCACCAAATGGACAATCGAAATATCCGTCACATATTCTAGATTCATCCACTCTAGATTTACAACTGCATCTAGATTCGTCGCTCACGTCATCGCAGTCAACGTTACCATCGCACCAGTTCTTTTCATCAACACAGAAGCTACCGCTTTCACAGGATATCTTACCCATCGAACATTCAACTTCATGGACAGAAGTGTTAGGCGGTGCATCCTTAAAAGCTATTTCATGTCTAAAAACAATTCATTTAAAAGCATTACATTTTCGTTTAGGTTTGCTTAGAACACTATTTAAATAAATTAAAATTTATTAATATTTTAAAGCATCTGTTGCCTTGTTACTAATATAAACGTTGGTTTTAATAGCAATTTAATTTTACGAGTATAAACTATTTATTATTCAAATAATATTATGGTGTTTATATATTACGTACGAGCTAAATAAATTACAGCTACCATTAAATTTATTATTTTACTTACTTGGGAGCAATAAATTTCATGGCAATTTCAATATCTTGCGGATGTGGCTTATGTTTTGGTGCATCCATAGCACGATTTTGGACGTATGATGAAATAAAATCTGATGAGAATTGCCTAAAAATAATAAAATATTTAGAGATTTAAAAACATAATAAATTATGTGAAAAATGTGAACGTACAATATAACTTACCTAGGAAACGATGGAACAAATGATTGATATTCATGATGAGGAGCGTCAAAGATACCTAAAATATTAAGGAACGTTAATACACGTTGGTGATTTTATACAATGTAACTAATTAATATATTATTATACTGTACCGTGTAAATTTGGATAACTCTGTCTCATGAGTCGCTTAAGCAAACATGTTTCCGTTAATTGTGGGTTTAGGACGTCGCGTGAATGAATCATAGCATGTTGGGGCGTTCCGTGTATTTGTTCAGAATTATCAAAATTATAAGTGTCAATAGGTACACTTTTTATAGGTCTTAATAAATTAGGAATATGAATAGGATTTGTTTCTCTTTTTGATACATCGGTAGGTTTGACCCTAAGTTTTGGGTAATCTTTAACTACGTCCCTTATATTTTCTTTATTTATACGATGATTTGAAAGATTATTTTCTGTAAGGGATTTCAATTTCATAACGAGTTCCTTGCAAGCTTCTTTGTGATTCTCTTCGTTACAAAGAAATTCGTGTTCTGCTATAATTTTCTTTGCTTTTTGTTTCTCGTTATCTTTAAATTTAATGTTTCTTTCTAATTTTCCACTTTTATATATTTGCGTTGAAGATACAGTTTCTCTTTTTTTCCGTTCACTTGGATTCAGTTTTGATGTTTTATTCTTCAAACGAAGCAAAATTTCTATTTCGTCTTGTAAAATTGAAACGTTTTGTTCCTCGTGAAATCCAGATAGAACGATTAGTTCTGTTTTATGAACATTATCTTAAAAATAAAACGTAATTAAATATTATAATTATCTCAAAAAAGAATAAGAGAATAATTAATTATTTTTAACTTACTGTCACTCTGCAGTAGCCTTAATATCAATAGATAGAATGCAATCACTATTAAAATTAAAGATATTATTGCAAGTACTTTCTGTATAATAGAGTAACATTTTTGACCATTTCGTCCTGAAATTAATAATAATGTTTGTATCAGCTAAAACTGACTTGAAACTCTTTTAAGGTGATAATAAACATCAATACCACTAATGAATCATATAATATAATAATCTCGCACTTGTCTAATCGACGACAATATTGTAAGTGCTTTGGGAAATGTCAAAGGACGGAAAAAAAGTGATAATAATAAAAAAATGTGGCTTTCACAGAAGTTGCGTAGGTATGAAGCATCGAATATGAAGGTTATTTAAAGAATAATTAATTAAAGAAAAAAAATACATTAGAATTTCTTTACTGAAATAAATGTATTACTCGTAATATTTCAATGATACTTCGCAACACAGTATTCGAGTACATACAAAGGGAGAGATACCGTATGGTCGCGGAAAGAATATGAGAATGTGATAATATGAATCGCAACTAACAGATGTTTCACCACAAAATAGTTGTCAAATATAGCTTATATATATCTTTAAAATCATATCGTCACTAGTCCCTAAAGTTTGTGTAAAATTGCAGCACAACCGATTGATTCGAACTGGCTCAAAATTTAGTTAAAAGATTTTACCTGAAGTATATGTATACTATACTTACATCGTAGAAAGTTGTATTTAAATAAAATCCTGTAAATTTGTAGACTATAAAAAAGGTTGTCCAACTAAAGTAGAAGAAAAAGTATGAGAATTTATATTTGTATAACATTTGCTTATATGAGACTTAGAGCCGAGATGGCCCAGTGGTTAGAACGCGTGCATCTTAACCGATGATTTCGGGTTCAAACCCAGGCAGGCACCACTGAAATTTCATGTGCTTAATTTGTGTTTATAATTCATCTCGTGCTCGGCGGTGAAGGAAAACATCGTGAGGAAACCTGCATGTGTCTAATTTCAACGAAATTCTGCCACATGTGTATTCCGCCAACCCGCATTGGAACAGCGTGGTGGAATATGCTCCAAACCTTCTTCTCAAAGGGAGAGGAGGCCTTTATCCCAGCAGTGGGACATTTACGGGCTGCTAGTGCTAGTTTGCTTATATTAATACCCTCTGAACTCCGGATAATGACAAACTTGAGTTATATACATTTGTTAGAGTAAATTAAGTTAATAATTAATTCATTTATTAAACAAAGTTACCATCGTCATTTGTCTCAGCTAATCCCATAGGTAGAAGACCGACTATTTTCTTTTCTTCTGTATTTTCAGCAATCATCTGAATGAAATAATGAATAAATTAGTACATGAAAAGTAAACGCAATTGCTCTTAATAATTATTCTTAAGCATTTATTTAAAATAATATCTCAATTTTAAACTATTACATCGTTAAATATATGTATATGTATGTTTACATATGTAAAAGTAAGGTCAATAAGGATC
This sequence comes from Vanessa atalanta, assembly GCF_905147765.1. Taxonomy (NCBI): domain Eukaryota; kingdom Metazoa; phylum Arthropoda; class Insecta; order Lepidoptera; family Nymphalidae; genus Vanessa; species Vanessa atalanta. The sequence continues at coordinate 4,291,326 of NC_061877.1, forward strand.
AAGAGGTAAATCGTTTTTTTTAAATATATCATAAGGTTTAAGTACATAATATTGGTTGGTTGGTCGTTGTTTATATCACTATTAAATAAGAAAATATATATCTTAGTTTATGGTGGATTTTGTCATCCTCATATTAATTTAATTATAAAAAAATAACTGAAAAACAAATGAAAAACTGTTTTTTATGCGAATATTCTTACGGGTGGAATATTTTCTGCTAAATTAAATGTGACCGATCTTTTTTCAAATCTCAATTAGAACTCGTCGTCAAAATGAATTCATAGTCGGCACAGATATCGATGAACATACATACTAAAATATATAAAGTCGATTATATGGTATTTTATTTTTAATTCGATTGATAATTGCGTCCATATATATATAAAGAAAATAATATTCGTAAGCGAATTATTGAATATAAAGAAGACTAATATTATGTAGATAATGTATGAAAAAAACCAAAACACAAGATTTTTTTATTTATTTAATAAGATACAAAAAATAAGATAAAAAAAGAAGATAGATATAAATACGTTGAGATTAATAATAATTATATAATATAAAATAATTTATATTATATCTTAGTAAAATATTATCTCAAGTTTTTGTGTTTGTGACGGCAAGATACTCGGTTACTCTTTTTCTTATGAATACTCAGTCAACTAGCTATGTGTTAACACATAGTTGACGTAATATAACGATTCACATTCTTATATCTAAATGTATTTTTGGTTTTATTCATTTAGCTTTGCCTTTAGGTATACGTTTACTGAGATAAAACATTGAACATTTATTGTAGGCGCATTCGCCTTGTTATTAAAATAACTAGTTTAGTAGGGTATCTCCCGAATTAACGTCGAACAAATTGTAAATAACCTTTAATAGATAGCATTTAGTCGCCTTATATGCTCCGTAAAATAAATTAAAAACAAATTATGTCTCAATAACGTTACGGTATACAGGCCTAGCGAAGTCAACGTCGCTGATTCGATTCTCTTCTGTTTCATATCGTTCACTCTCGGCACACATTTAATAGATATATATTAGACCCATTCTTCGCGGTCACGATGTTTGCAATAGTTATTTTTATTATTAAGTTTACAAAGTTGATTATTCTCATGTTAGGAATCCAATAATAATGTCATTCTTTAAAAATAAAATAGAATAATAACATTTTGATCATCCTCAGATCGTATTCAATATTTTTCAAAAACTTCATAATAATTTACATAAATAAATTACCCAGAAAAACGATAGAATATAACATCAGGACGGAACGTTATCTATCTAATAATAATATCTTTGAGTATTACACTTGTAATTGTTTAAAATATTTATAGAACACAATTAGTACTTACGTTTGACTTTCTGTAATGCGAAACTTTTATATCACATCGGTCACCAAATGATATTCATATTTTTATATATTAAAATGTAAAGTACCGGCTCATGTCATGACAATCGGGCTACTGTTTCGTTATGCTGTTCAACAAATATTCGGGTCGCGTTTTTGTTGATGATGTGTTTTACAAAATCGCTGATTATTATCTATTGTTACTTATAACATACATATTATTTGTTGAACTGTCTCTTATATATTAAAATAAATAATCTTATTACAAAATGAATTCAGATTTCTCAGAAATCTAAACTTATCTTTGTACATGACACATAACATTTAACAACGTTTTTTGGGTTTGTTGCAATTAAAGTATACTTAATATGGCTATTATGGCATAGCTACAGGATATATTTACTCCATTTTATAGCTACAGGATATATTAAATATATCCTGTAGCTATAAAATGGAGTATAAAATTGGCAACCAATTGTGCGTTACTTTTATAGAAATGTCTCCACTGTCTGTATCAGGTGTCGATTTGACGACATCACAAAGACTGTAATTTGAGACAATGCTACAGATAATTAAAGCTGTTAAGAACTATCGTGATTGTTTTAGTCGACGTTCTTTGGTTGTAATAATATACATTGGTTATTTCATTGGTTAAATAAAAAAGAAATTGAAAACATACTTATAAAATATGAGTCTTTACTGATTATTAACGCACAGCCAAAACTACTGTGTGCAGAAATTTGTTACATAGATTTAATTTATAACGTAATCATCCGCTAATGAAGCATTTTTGAAAATTTCAACATTAAAGGCGTAAATGAGATTAATAACTTTGCATTAATATATCGCGTATGAGGTCAACACGGGTAGTCAGTAGGAAATAAGGTAGTTGCGGGTCCATAATAAATTAAAGGAACGGCTAGACTTTTAGAAACATCTACATTTAGAAGTGACTCAGGTTAAATGACAAACAACTGCTTTACTAATACGACTAGGCCGAAAAATTTTAATTACAGGCTATTTGTGCATTACGTACAGTTGTTTTTTCTATTACACCTACTCAAACATTTTAATGAGACGGCAATTCGATATGACAGGAGAGAAAACAGGCCTGAACAGGAAATTGAAACAAGGGTTCGCACAATTCGAAACAAGGGTTCGAATGTACAAAACGAGGAGCCAAGAGGATAATGAGGTCATTAAATTAATGTTATGTGGATAATATTGGTATATATCTGGTTCGAAATACTTTATACAATGTTGTATTTAAATTATTTTATACGTTGAATCTTTATTTTGCTGTAAAATATTTAGAAATGCGACCGTTCGTATACATATGCGTGCTAATCTGGAAACCTAGCATAAATGGGAGATCTATATTAAATCGTTTTAATGTAATGATGATTTTGATGATGTAATCATTATAACATGAATCATCTAGTCAAAGTCAAAAATATTTATTCAATATAGAAGTGTTTACACTTGCTTATTGATAGTCAAAAATCTACCACCTGTTCAGATATCAACACCATCTGAGAAGAACCGGCGAAAGAAACTCAGCGGGTTTTGTTTTTAATTTCATTTAATTTGAGGAGTCTGAGCAGACTTTCAAATACATTGAAGCAACACACAACATACGAGTATTTAATCTCTACCTCCACATAGTTCTCGCTTTCTATATACGCTTAGATATTTTAAACTACCGTCGGATTTAAATGCGGTTTTCATCAATAAGGAGAGAGATTTATTTGTATAATACAAGCATGTTACAGTGCCGAGAATTTCAACTTTTCGAACGAAAGATTATTTTTTTTATGTTTGTTCTACATCTAAAATTGTATAAAGATGCACACGTGTAAAGCCGGAAAGGGTAGTACATAAATATACAAAGAAATCAGTTAGTTAAAAGGCATGTTGTCCGTATCAATTAGCAACGCTTACTTTTAATACGGCATCCATTAGTCAATTACTGTTTTTTCCGTCACTTATTTCCTTTGCATTAACGACAAACGGTGACATATAAAACAGATTCCGATACAATGCAATGACGTTTATGACTTTTTATTATTAGTTATATTATTGTAAGCGTTACTTTTATTCTTGACAGTAAAACTTGAAATATTATCGATACTACTATTATAAACGCGAAAGTAACTTTGTCTTCACGTTTAAACCGCTTAACCGATTTAGATGGTGTTTGATACGGCGATAGTTTGAGTCCCGGAAACGGAAAAGGCCCTTACTTAATGAACCCCCTGAAGGAATAAAATGGTGGGTGTGTCTGGGAGGGTCACATAAAAATCTTAGCGGAAAAACTGAAAAATATTTTTATTAGTCCAACCCGGTTTTTGAACCCAGATCATCGACCGCCAGGTAATTAGTAAAACTACACTTATATAACTAATTAAACCTTATATGTATTAAAATAAAATACAACTCAAGAAGATTGAAGTCGATTACTGAAATATTTTTTAGTTTTAGCTTAGTATTTCAAAAGGTAAACTTCGGACAAACAAATACATTAAAATTAAATTTCTTTATTATAGACATTAAAGCAATGCAGTATTTTTTATTTTCGTCAATATACTGCTGTACGCTTAATAGTTATAATACGCTTGTAGCTTTGCTTGATTGTAATCAACAAATACATATTTTGAAACATTCGGATCCCAAAAGGACTGGGATATAATGAAAACTTTACTTGGTGGTAGGGTTTTGTGCAAGGCCACCTGGGTAAGTACAACCCACTCATCAGATACTCTACCGCCAAACAGCAGTGCTCAGTATTGTTGTGGCCCGGTTGAAGGGAGAGTGAATCAGTATATTTAACTTAACTTAACTATGGGCTTGTGCCTATAGTTAAGTTAAGTAAAAAGTTAAAGAGACATAACGATTCCATTCGATTCGATTCGAACGATTAATAAACATCTTAGATCTCTATGTTGGTAGTGCATTCGCGATTTAAGAAATGGTTAATACTCCTTACAGCGCTATTGGTTATGGGCGGTGGTGACCACTTACCATCAAGTGGCCCCTTTGCTTGTACTACACACTTACGTATATCATTCAAAAGACTAACATCAAAAGATTGGTTGATAAGCTATTTAACTTCTGTCAAAGGGAATTTGCATCAAAAGGACTCTAAAGAGATCGCTTATGTGGATACTTTGAACGTGTTTAATTTATTTTCTACAATCGTGTTTAAATTTAAACTTAAATAAATAGGTTATTTTATTTAAAATTGATGGCAATCACTAGTTAAGCATAGTAATAACACGAATAATTTCGCCTGAAGTTTTAAATTTCCATGTAATTCGTGCTTATGTAAATGTTTGATATATGAAATTTAATGACTTACGGCATTGTAGCGTTAATATTATATTCTCGCGAATATTCGTATTAATTGATAAAATTAAATAGGTTCGATGATCTTCAACCATATGTAAACATTTTATATGAAAAATATCAAAGACAAAATTCGTCAATAATCAAAGAAAATATATAATAAATACCAATTATTCAGCATTATTGGTGGTTAAGCTTTTATGGAAAATGAAATCCTATATACATGTATATTGCTATATATATGCACATTCCTCATATCATAGTTTTACTCGGTGCCTTTGTGTTTATTCCATCGCTAAGAAGAAATACTACGTATTTTTTTGTTCCGATTTGGAAAAGGTGAGTGAGCCAGTATAATTAGAGGCACAAGGGTGGCGCATTGGCGATCAAAGGTATGTTAAAAAATTCTCAGGTCGCCAATGTGTATGGGCTCACTATACTATAAAAAAAGAAAAAGATTTCGTTTAGGTAATAATTATCATTATCGTAAGATTCACACATTTATTAAAAAGGATTTAGATTCAAATACTTCACAATTGGATAAACGTAGTTATACCAACAGGCACAAGGAACATAACATCTTAGTTCCCAAGGTTCTATAATTTACCCGACATTATTTTCATATTATTTTGAAAATAGAACAGCAAAAAAGAAAAATCTAAAAGTTTCTTTTTTATTAATTCATCCGACAAAAGTCGAATATAGTTCAGACCATGTTTTCCTTAATCATTTCTTCTTTCGGCCGTCTATTGTTGACACAATTTACCACCTACGGTGTGGATATTAAAGGGCCGTGTCTTTTGATGCGATAAATTTGTATAGGTACATAAATATAATATGAAATATATTGAGGTTATATCGCAAATTAAAAATGATTTTAGCTGAAGTAGACTTTTGGTTTCTTTTCTTTTTTAATTCTATGTACATATTTACGTGGTCACTAACCAAATATCGCGGGTTAAAATCAATGCTATTACTATTGAGTTTTCATTTAAGTGATTGATTTTAATAAGTTATATGTAGTAAAAATATCTTGATAAAATTGGAACGTATGTTTTGCCACATACATCATCCACATAATATCATGTCAATAAGAGCCGAGTTGGCCCAATGGTTAGAACGCGTGCATCTTAACCGATGTTTGCAGGTCCAAACTCAGGCTAGCACCACTAAATTTTCATGTGCTTAATTTGTGTTTATAATTCATCTCGTGGTCGGCGGTGAAAAAAAACCATCGTGAAACCTGCATGTGTCTAATTTTAACAAAATTCTGCCACATGTGTATCCAGCAATCCGCATTAGAGAAGCGTGGTAGAATTGTTCCAAACCTTCTCCTCAAAGTAGAGGAGGCCTTAGCCCAGCAGCGGGAAATTCACAGGCCGTTAATGTAATGTTTGTCAATAAAGGGAAAATTAATAATTGATACTGAATGGTCATGACCGTTATGGTAGCGTTCTGTTAGCCATGCGTGGTCAACTGTTGACACGATTTGCTTTGTAAACTCAGTAAATTACTAGGTTTCGGTCTTTGATACGTATATAAAAATAATTCAAAGCAATATTTCTTATTTGAGGTTTGTTCTCGGTGAAGGTTAGGTTTGTTGTGGCCAGGAATTTCAGGAAACAAGTAATTATTATTTATATAATTTTTGGTAAGTTCTCTTTCTATAAGTGTTTTGTGGTTTTAGCCGAGTGGAGTAGATCCACGCTATTTTAGCCGTTATAGTCTTAGCCGTTTAGAGGATTTTGCTATGCACGTCCATCTTTATTCAAAATGGTATTAAGGAAATAAACCATTAGCAAAAGAATTCCCAAAGAAAATAAGTGTCAGGCAAGGTTTGTCATAAAATTCAACCAATTCATCAGACTGGTTGTGTTGTTTAATAAAATATTTATCGTTAATATTTTCAAAAATTTCATGTCATGATATTTTAAAATCTATATAAAAATCAATAATATGGGGTTATCCAGCACAATTAATTGTTCTAATCAGACTGATAAATACTGAGATTATCGCATTCAAACAAACAAAGTCTACTAACAGTCAAATTGAAACAGCATATCAAAGCTAGCAACGGCGTGTATATTAGTTATATTTTAAAAGTGCAGATGAGTAATAAACTTGAACTAATGCTACTCATATTTATTTTAATTAAAAGTAATTTCATTCTGTTATATAATATAAGTAAAGGATAAAGGATCTGACGTTACTCTTTTTTTCGTACTTTACGTTCGTTTCGGTATATTCAAAAGCGTTCGTAATGCTCGACCATTCATAAGTACTTGTGAAATTATATTTAAATGAATATCATATATTTTGATCTTGAGATTTTGATTTTCAAGTTGAGAGAAATTCCTGAATTAAGTATACACACAACGGTACAGAGTATACATATATTTCTAAATAAAATGTAACTATTAAACAACGAATTAATTGTATTTATATTCAATCGCAATACACAATTAAATACTAATCACTTTTACGAAGATGTTATTTAGTCGTTACCCGCGGCTAAAACTTAAACTTCAAAGTAATTTAACTAAGACGCGGGAAACAATTGTTTTCATCAATTTAGTGTTGATTTTCACGTTGAATTATTTATTAGGCATAAATACCTCTTGGTAAATTATATTTTAGATTAAATAAAGCGTTTATGCGACAGTCTGTTTTACGTTACTATCGATTTAAATAACATTTTCATTGAATTATTGGCTTGAGTTGTGTTCCGGTTTGAATGGTGAGTGAACTAGTGTAACTACAGACACAAGGGACATAACATCTTAGCTCCCAAGGTCGGTGACGCATTGGAGTGATGTAAGGAATAGTTATTATTTCTAACAGCATTTCATCAGGTGGACCACTCGCCCGTACGGCTTCTCATATTAATTGATTTTTTTTTAATAAATTCTCTAATTATTTATATAATTATGTACATAAGACGCAAATAAAACCCAAGGGACGATCGCAAGATAAAATTAATATCCTTATCTAAACCTTTTAGAGCGTATAATTGCGTGAAATTTATAATTATTTCAGTAATCCGAAATCAAGTAATCCTCCCAAAAAACGTAAACGGATAAAACATTTCAATTATTCCTCGTTAAAACCTAAATATTTTGTAATAAAAAGTGTTTGTACATTAACAGTTCTTTTTGTGAATATTTATTTCACAATACAAAATAAGTGCTTGATGTACAATTGCATTGCATTGCAATGCCAGTTTTGATGCTGAACACATTACTACCAGACACGCTTAGGAAAGGGAAAAAAAGTTAGTTGGGTCAAAGGAAAATCGATGAATTAAACAGACAATCATATTACTCGCTATAAAACGTACATGTGTGTTCAGCATCAAAACTGACGAAGGTTTTCTTACTGTGACTGTACATGTGTTCAGTCACAGTAAGAAAACCTTCGTCAGTTTTCAACATTGGGAACATTCCTTTAAGTAATAATTATATAGATTAAAATAATTATATAAAATGTCGTTTCAGAAAAGTCGTTTAAAATTCGAAACACATTTTGAACTATCGATATTAAACTAGCGCCTATTTTTATACAGCAAAAACAATCTTTTCAGGAAGTTTCAAGCTCGTGCAAGATATGGCACCATTTCTGGCGAAATGAATTACGTGACGTTGAAAACGTTTAAAATGAAATTCACACTTTACATACTGCTAGTTATATTCGCATCATGCTCTTGCCAGATGAATGAGTCTGATACTTATTTGAGTAAATTTGTAGCAGACTTGTGGATAGACGGAATGGACGTTGTGAGAATTATTTCGAGAGATTGCACAAAAAAGGTATCAAAATTATTATGTAATATATACATATTTTATTATCTGTATTTAAATAAAAATGTTGTTTTTCTAGAAGTTTCTCAATTGTTTTTCTTATCAAGATCTCATTAATTTGAATTTAGAACTATCTGCAATTGTGTTTTGTCAAATCAATTATGGAATATATCACAATTAATAAACAAAGACAGTTAGCAAAATAATGATGATTATTAAATAATATATTTAATCAGGTCTGGTTAGACTAGCTTATTTTATTTTTCATTGAAGCGAAATATTTAATTATTTCGTAATTTTGTATCTCACAGACTGAGCGAATGGCCTCATATGTATGTACATTTACAGCTCTACGAAGTTTACTAAATGAAAAAATGTTCGTTTTTTTTGTTCTATAAAAAGTGCTAGTGGTCATAGCGTTAATACCGACAGACAAAATTTTTCTACATATCGCTTCTGGCTTTGTCTCATAAAGTTTTTATTAAAAAATATTCTATAGATTTGATACAATAACAATATTCTTTATACCTAACTTTATGTTATAATATCATACGACATAATAAAGGTGGCGTTTTCATTTAAGAATTAATGACTTGGAATAATATAAAATTTAAAAAAAGAATCGGACTACAAACTTTTTTCTTCAAATTGAAATGAGACTTAACAGGAATACATTAAAAATTTAAAAAAAAAAAAAAAAACAATTTTACATTTATTATCTAATAAAGACATAGTTCTAGAAAAACAAACATAATAAAAAACCCGAATTGTTATGAAGATCTCTTCTTTTTGTGGTTTAAAAATAATATTATGCAAGCCTCTTATTTCAAGACGATATATTTTCTTTCTTAAAATCTTTAACATTATTTTAATTCGTATATACATCATTTTTATCATAATATTTATTATATTTTTAAGGGGGGGTTTCTATATATCTCATAGTCGATAAAATATGTTGACCTTATTATGTAAGAGATTGCTATAAACTTTTTATTGCTCGTTTTATTACATGAAAAAACAATTTACCTCGCGGTGAAAAGAGGTTGACACAGTCATTTAATAATGTGAAAATAAGTTTTGTGCAAATAAAATGTAAATGCTGGGAAACATTCTTTATTTTTATACAATAAAACAGTTTCAAGAGACAGATATTTCAGAAATTGTTTTATAAAATTTTTAGTAAAGGTCACAATTTTATTTTAAGTCAGTCCCGCTTAATTAATTTAATACACAAACTTTTAGTGCAAGCGATATTACGATATTAAAAAAAAAAACATTATAAGTATTTTTGAACGTGTATATTTTAATATCAATTTGTTTTTTAGTAATATAATTAACATGAATGGGTACCTTATTTTATTTTATACTTTCAGTACAAAGGTTTCAAAGAAATTATTAATAATAAGGAATATTATCCGAAGTTTGTAAGGTGTGTTAAGAGAAAGACGTTAGACGTTCTGGACCGCAGCTTGAGCCTCGACGTTGTACCCATCGTAGATGGAGTGAATTTAGTGCGTTTTGAGCTTATCGATCATTCGGGAAACATCTTACGAGAGAATGAGACAAGGTATGTATTGTATGACTTTTATTTTTAAACAACTGACGTTCAACCAATAATAATGTTTCATGGTTAGTTACTCGTATGAACGTTGCTTAGCGATTTTTTTTAAAATAGTGTTTCATCTCTTTCTGGCACGGCGTTTTAAATTTGAAGAAATTCAAGGTTTTTGTGAGTGTTATATCTGCGTTTATAGTTATTGAATTCGTCTGGGCTTATTACTATTATTTGATGTGAAAAAAATTATCATTCGATATTTAGAATAATTTATTTATATAAGAACATGACAATTTTTAAATTTTAAATTTATATTTGTAGGTATATGATTTAAATAATATACAATAATTAAATTAAAACGAAAACTGAAATAATATGTTATGTATAAACCGACTTCAAAAGAGAAGAAGTTTGTCAATTCGAATATATTTTTTTCATGTTTGTGACTCATTCATGAAGAAAGTATACTTTGATTTTCATATTGATACGTGCTTCAATATACAGACAGAATTATTTACAAACAACAATATGATACCGAAAATGTGTTAATGAGTTTTCAGTTGATATCAATTGTTCACAATTCTTTTACAAATAATTTAAAATTTCTTTATTATAAATACGTAAGTAGCTATTGGTAATATTTCTTAGGTTAGATAAATATTTATTATTATTTTAAAGTATATGTTCTTTCGACGTAAGAAAATATGTTATTTTTGTTTTATATTATTATACTGGTATTGAACTAACTGTTTCACAACGTTATGTCAATATGTTTTATTTTACTCGGATAATACAATTAATATTAATTGAAAGAGTCTACGAAAAAAAAGTTGAAATTTTAGAAAAACATCAGCGCTATAAATATTCATTTGTTTCACTTGGTGGTAAGGCTTCGTGCAAGCCCGTCTGGGTAGGTACCACCCACTCATCAGATATTCTAACGCCACCAGCAGTAATCAAAGACTATATCATACTTTCAGAGTAACTGAAACATTTCCGTGGACAGTTTATACACACAATGATAAACTTATATTCCGGGATGTTTTAAAAAAAATCTCGACGGAATAATACATTCATTTTTTAGCCAGTGAAGGCCTCTGTCTATACTTGAGATTATCAGCCTCATGTACTTGCCACTTGTGTCACACCAAATTGTGCTTTTTTTTAATTCAAAGTAGACCATAAATTCATCAGTTTCTGATATAAGTTTATTATGACAAACGTTTGATTTTTAATATTAACATTCTATTCTTCACTCCCAATTTGTTTTTTTTTTTGCGAAATAGTAAAATATATAATACATAAAAAAATATTATACTAAGCGGGTAAAAATGTACGATAAGGAAAATAAGAGGTGTGGGTCGAACAATAGGGTGAAAATCTATTCAATATGTGTTGAAAGACATTTCGTATGTTATAAGAATGAGATTATTATCATTCATAGAATTTATAACATAACATTATTATAATGCTTATATTTCGAGGAACGTGAGGCGATAATGAAGTTCAACGGCGATGACGCAAATCTAATGCTGCTTTTATAAACGACTTAAAAAAAGTAGAAGTCAATATCGAAGTATTTCATAGATATAATTATTGAAATCTTTTAACAACTTATGGTACTTATATAATGTACCCTGGTATAATGGTAATTAAGCGATCCCGTGGCGCCCATCGATGAGACGGAGAGGGTACCGCTGGTTTTTTAGTGGGTATTCCGGTGTGCCACTAACATCTTGGGCACCGGCGAGTCCCACATACCCCCCCACTTCCACGTGGGGGAAGCGCGTAACGCGTTTTTCCAGCGAAAAAAAAAGGTATAATGGTCATAAATTCAAAAACAGAAATTGAGATTGACAGTGTTGAGTGTATAATAAATTCTATCCAACTGTTAGAAATTCTCATTTTTACTTTAAAATGAGCCGAGTTGGCCCAGTGGTTAGAACGCGTGCATCTTAACCGATGATTTCAGGTTCAAACCTAGGCAGGCACCACACATATCAAACAAATTTTGGTATACGTGTTGAGTGGGGTGCCATTTGCCGGCGGCGGTGTCGTGCCATTGCACGGCAAACGGCGGCGCACCGTAGACATGGGTCCACGCCCTTTCTCCTTTGTGGTTATATAGCGTACCTATTTCGTTGCTGTATATTATTATTATCTATTGTTACATGTTCGTTTATTGGTTTTATTTAATTGTAAATTCTTTAAATAATTATAATTTCTGAAGTTTCATATCTATCGGGAACGAATTACCGGCAGATCGATCTGCCGGTAATTGATCTATAAGTAATACATTACAGAAAGATATTAAGCATGTTTCGTTTCCTCTAAAATAGTAATGATTTTGGTTTACTATGGTTCGATTTTTTTCACAAATTTCTTGACGTTGTATTAATTTAGGTTGATAATTAAATATACACGTAATTGTTATATTATATAACATGATATGATCCATTGATACAGTATTAGCTTTATCAATAAAACATGTGAATCTTCAACGGTGAAATTCTGCCACGTGCACACATATATATCATTCAACCCACACTAGGACAGCGTTGTTTAATTAACTAGATTTTTTTTTAAAAAGAAGGCCTTATATAAACTTTGTAATATTTACAGTTTCATGTTTTTAAATAGCATCATTTTTACGACGCCAATGCTTATGGACATCGGTGACCATTTAATACATGACATAAAATAATGTAAAAGGGTTAACAAATTTACTATTTCGAATAATCCCAAAGATTTAATATACGCTATATCTTTTATTAAATAGTGATAAATCACAATTTCGCGAAAAAAGTCGAGATGTTTGCTGCCCGTAAGAGCCAAGGTTAATGCACGCGAAATAATTTGTCAACGTCATGTAAAGTGGGTTTCAAATACAATTGTGTAAGCGCTCCGGTTTCGTCAATGTGGCAAAACAATACAGTAGGTAGACTAAATATTTATAGCTTAATAAATTTTATAACGCTCGCCTGCAGTTTGATTGACGTAAACATTTAACACATAAAAACACGAGTTGTTGTGATGTCCATTGCAATGTGATGTGTTCAATGAATTTGAATATACACATTTTAAACCTATGGGTATCTTGGACTACTATTGGAAACTATTGGATTTTGAACATTTTATTAGTAACAGAAAATATTCAAATGAAAACTATTTATGAAAAGAATGCTTTTCCTTTGAAGGTTTTTCTTCAAAGACAACAATACTACAATCGATACCTATATAACGCAATGATATACTATAATAAGATACATTAATACAAATTTATTTAAATATTTTTATATTAAACATGCAGGGATAAACATCCCAAAAACTTTTGGACTCTATGAACGTAATAATGTCAATTCCGTTTGGCTCCATTACATTTTTGTTTGCGTATCTATTTTTTCTTCTAATTGTTGTATTGAACGTCAAACATACAATAATACATTCAGATGGCGTAAAAAATCCCTAACCAGTAAGAACCAGTTAAACAGAGTACAGAGTATCTTATCGACAAAAATTGAAATGCATCATTCTACATTTGCTATGGTTTATTTAACAAAGTACGGTATTAAGTACGATATTAAACCAACTACGCGTAGAGGCCCATATCGTACGGATTTCGCGTGCAAATTGCAAACGATCAGCAAATGTAAAGACGGAGCAGTATTCACAGAAATGAATTATTAAGTTAATTAAATAGTAATAATAAATCTTACGTTCGTACGTATGCAATGGTCGTAATGCACTGCAGTATACTGTCATCTCTAAGCTTTATTACTATATACATAGATCTCAAACTTGCAATAGCATCTTGGAAACATGCATACGTTAAATCCGAAGCAGTATACCGATCCAATAGAAATCGCTACGTCTGTACGGTCTCGTATGGTACGTATGTCATTCAATTTGTTCTAGCGTTATGAACCGATAAAAACATAAGTGTATTGGAAGCGTGAATTGAAATATGAAACTAATACGTATGAACGATCCAATTTATATTGAACATGGACTATAAACACGATTTTTATTGGACGTATTAATATGAACTGACATTATAATTTTACTATAAACTTTACTAAGCTAATTTGTTTTATTGCGATTTTTTAAAGATATCTTATTAAAGGAAAATATTAAAATTATTAACCGTTCTATTCTTAAAAAATACGTATATTTAGCCTTAATCTGTACCTGCCTCTGTCAAGTTTTTCTAAAACATTCTAAGAATTTTGATGCGGTTTACACTATAAGATAGAGCGATAAATGAGAAAGGTTTCATTTATACATTTAATATTTTGTACAAAATTGGTGTACTAAAATGACGTTTTACCAACAACATTGTTTTCGTAAACTTACATGGCTAAGCCTGGGTAAGCCTTAGGAGATACATTAGAACAATGTACAACGCAATCGTAGCTCTTGAACAAACCAACAGAAAAGTTTACATAACATGTATCTATATCCTAAGGGATACTCATAACAATCATATTTGTCTATTACAGATTAGAAAAAAATCTATAGGTTGTTTGCAAAGCCAGACCGGTAGCTATTGACGAGATTCAGTGATACCAAAAAAAAAAAATCAATTAAATAATATTAAGATATAAAACTAACACAACAACCACTTCGCTCTAATGATATACCGTTGAATTATTTAGATCCTATTTTTAGTTCGTGGACTGAAAGAGAGTTGGAAGAAGACGAATGGAAAAATCTTGCCCTAAAACGATTAGCGAGAGTATTTCGCACTCATGTTATAAAGTTCGACTTTGAAGATGACAACATTTATGATAAAGGTAAGTTTATAACAATTATCTGATTTAATATAATGACTTGTATATTATAATAATTTTTGATAGAATTTATAGCGGTAACTTTACAAAAATTAAATTACTTGAATCCGACGATTTATAAGTATACTTAATTTTTCGATATAGGTATAAATCTATTCACTGGCTAAATCTTTTTGTATTTTTTTTTTGCTGTCTTTACTCTTAGTCGTCTCATTCACACTAGGACATCTTATAAGCGCGAACTTCACTCACTCACACTAATGCACGCCGTAGAATCTTATATAGATGATAAAAAGCTTGATTAGCATACGTTGAGTTTTGCAGGATATTAATTTCATTGTAATTTATCTGTACCCATGTAATTTGACTTTCAAAAATGAGTAACTCGTGACTTTTATGCCGGTTTTATTTTGGTATAATCTACATTCCGACCCGTCGTACGAATCTACATTACTTTTGTAAAATAACAGTTTAATAGTGCTTGTTCGTACCTGCTTGCTATATTTTGATTTGTTCAATCAATCGCTGAGTATAAAATATGCAATATTAATTAAATTAAGAAGTTCAAATAAAGGTATTCAATAAGCGTGCAAACGATTGACAGTTATGGTGTGTTATGGACATGGAAATGAATGAATAAAAATATCATATCATAATCATAACATGAATTAACCCAGATATTATACACGCGAGTGTGTAGGCGTGGGTGATGGCTTACATTATGCGTATTATATCCAGTGTTATGCAATATGTAAATCTTTACGTTCATTACGTGTCTATACATTATAATTTGAGGTTCGCAGTTTGAACGTGCTAACTATATACACATTGTAGAAACGTACTTGTCACAGCGTGTGAATATCTCACTAAACAAAGGTGTCCACACGCTGATTGACTATATATGTATATATAATTTTATATATGTTATATAAGTCGACGGACTGGCAAATTGACTACTTGGTGGTAAGTGGTGACCACTGCCCATAGTGTATGAAATATTAATTAAACTTCAAACCAATGCGCGAAGAAAGCTTGGAAAATAAGATGTTATATCCCTTTATTCACCCCTCAAACCGAAACAGAACGATACTAAGTATTGCTGCTTGGCGTTAGAATATATTATGATTGAGTGGTACCTACCTAAACGGACTCGCACAAAGCCCTACCACCAAGTACAATAGTTGATAGATATATGTGACAGAGTTTTATCTGATTCATGGAGTTTTATAATTATAATGATAAAAATTGTGAACACAAATTAAGCTTGTGAAAACTGAAGGGTCCTTGTCCGGTTTTAAACCCCATTTTTTTAAAGTACAGCCACTTGGCAGACACTGTCCTAAGATGATAACAATATAATCGGTGTTAATATTTTTTAACAAAAGTCTATTGTATATGAAATTTAATATAAGTAATATACATAATATCTATGATATATATTATCCTCCTGACCGATTTCGGGCACAGCGGCAGAGAGAGTGGCCTACTGCGCGGAGCACAGGACATTCGTACGCACACATAGATGTATCTAATTCCGATTAGACGGTAAATCCGTCACGATCGGAAAGAGTTCAGACACAGGACCAAAAGCATTACTTCGAGGTACAACAAACATTGTCAATTTCCAGACCCTGATCTGCTACTGAAAATAACGATGAAAAAACCTAACATTTTTTAATGGTCCGTCCGCCAATTTTACTCCAACACTTTACGTTTAATAGGTCACAGGCCTGATAACTTATGAAATTTATGTAAGAATATCTTTACTAACATAGATTTATAAAAATTAAATTAAAACTTCGTAAGAAACTTATCTTATTTATAAGTTCGAAGCATTTAAATTCTTATTATGAGTTATTATTTCGTATTTCATTTTAATAAATTCATCTCATGTATCTTTGTTTTATAATAACTCTCTAATTATATTCCTTCAACTCTAATAACCGGGGAATATTCAGTAAATTTGATATATAATTGTAGTAACGTTATTAAATGTAACCGGAGTGTTCTGTACATAATGAGAAATCAGACAGTGCGGTGATGAGAAGTAATCGAATTAAATATGTATCATGAATAAATCTTATATGGAAATGGATGAACATTATTTTGAGATTATTAGGGCTTGTTTGTAGTTCGCTCAAAATAGACAAAATAATTCTAGGAAGCTTATAGGCCAGTCAATAAAGCCCGTGAAGGTCAAGTAATTAGTATCATTTAGATTTTTTGATATGTGGTTTCGGACGTTAAAATAATAACAAAAATAAAATTATCAACCCTTTGGGGTGAACGCTAGGGGGTTGAGAGGGTGAAAAGCGTTTTTCCTTATAACTATGTAAAAAAATTGTTAGATGGTTGAAAATTGGACAGAAGGTGAAAATAATTATAACTTACCTTGTATTAAAATATCAACCTTTTTTGTTTAGTGCAAAATTAGTTATTAACAAAAAAGAATGCATGTTCAGCATTAGTCATGAAATCATAGTATAGTGTAAATGTTTGCAGTTGAATACAGAGGTCGACGTCGTCATCACATGATGACCATGATGATGTTTGGAGTCGTATCCATTGGAATGGTCCTTATACCTATGGGCTTTCAATTTCTTGCCGTGTTGGGAGGGAAGGCACTCCTCTTGGCCAAGATGGCTCTCATACTTGCATCGATACAAGGACTTAAAAAGGTAACTATAGACAATTTTAAATTATAATTATGACACCTGAAAATTTAATTTCATTTAATGACAATATTTTAATAAAAAATATTTACATTTAAGCCTTATTTTTATACAAATTATCATTAATAACAGCTAATATATAAATTATGACAAAATATATATTTTTTTAAGTATTTTCACAATCAATTTAAAATAAGACAGATTTGTAAATAAACATTTAGTAACTTAACGTAACTTGAAATTATTAATTATCTGTTACCATAAATTATCTGTCCACACATGTATTTCGTTTTAATTAGGTACACATATTTTAACATTATTAAACAGCAATCGCACGTCGTAATAAATTAATTTAATTTACGCGCTAATTCAACAGTCACTGAGGTTAACTTAATTTTAACAAATTTAACGAAATTCCAAACTAAATTGTCCCACATTAACACGCTTAACATTCTTGTTCTATTTTAGGTAGACACTTATGATGGGTATCATGAAAGAGGGAAGGTATGACAATCTATAAATATAACCACACTTAACTTAACCCTTATCTGCCCAAGGGTACGTTATGACCCCACTGAAAAAAATAGAACTGTTAAATTATTACAATCAATGCAACAAAAGTCCTGGGCATATACGGGTTAATAAAAATATAAAAACAACCGAAGAAGACTAATCACTAAACTGTATCACGTTACTAATCAAAAACGATGATAAAAGGTTAACAGATGTTCTGTTCCAGATTGCTGCAAGTCCGCTAAGCTACGGCTTCTACCATTCCTACCCTCCTTTTGATCATCATTTCGATAAAAGAAGCCGTGACGAACACACGCCATCAACAGCATATCTTGAGTCACAATTTTTAAAGAAAAAACTCAATCAAGCTGATGATACAGCTGATTTAACATTACCAGAATCAGATAAACCATTTACAAATATTGGGAAAGAAATGACAAAAAATGAAGCGATTATTAAGGAAGATTTAAGACAGTATCCAATTTACACAGGGCTCACATTACCCGATAAATTAACTTCTATAGATTCACAACCAACATTAGTTGACCTTACAACTAGACCGGGAGAAGTTCAAGTGGACTACTCGTTAGATTTGCCCTTCAATGGATTTCGTTTTCAAAGTCCCACTCCTGTCGTTTCAGCTTGACGTATTTGCAAGACTCTTCAGAGATCTATTCGATGTAATAACTAGAATATTCTCATATTTTGCACAAGTTCTGTATCCAAACAGACACGTTTTATATAATAGTTATTGACAATGTGTAATAAATATATATGTTCTATATGTAATACGTGTATTCGAATGTAAACTAAAGTTGTTTTCTTTTAATATTCTTTTTATTTCCGTCTAACTCTCATTTGCTTAAAATATCCGTCGTATTAAAAATATAAGAGTTACATTTTCTTTGTGACCGTTTATATAAACTAATATTATAAATGCGAAAGTAACTCTGTCTGTTAGCTCTACGCGCTTAAACCGCTGAGCCGATTTAGATGAATTTGGTATAGAGATAGTTTGTACCCCAGGGAAGGATACGAGTTTTTTTTAATCCAGCGAAGACATAAAATTCAGTTCTACCTTTTGTGTATTATAAAGTTTAATCTAGTAGGTAAATGAATAAAGGATAAGTAGTATGTGATTTCAACGATAATGATTAATAAATATAAAGATACAATTAATTATATTTTATCGTAAATTAATACTAATATTGCAGTATATCATGTAAGATTCACTTCCAAGGAATATAATACAGGAAAATAAAGAATGTAGTAGCTCTACCCCGTGACGTCATATTTTATGATCACATTAACATCTAATGGACACTTTATTTTGAAAGCAATTAATGGTATTGCTCAAGCTTTTATGTGTTTTCACTTTATTAGTCGACCCCGTCTCTATTCAAGTTTAGATTTTAAAATAAAATATTTATATACAACCTTCAATTAAAGTATACACTTAATATAAAAACTTTATTAACATTTGTTTCGTTTCTTCTTTATTTATAAATTGCTTTAGGTTATTTTATCCTATTTTTAATTAATTCAACGGACTGTAGCGGAATTTTGGAGTATTTTTTTTGACATAGAATTAGGTATAAAATATTAATTTCCTTTCATTCAAAATATGTGTATTGTATACATACGTATTTATAAATCTGCGATACTTACAAGACTTTTACCTCATCTTTGGTTAAAATTAGCGTGTTCTATCAATTCAGCCATCTTGGCGCGTTCCCCGTTCTTTGTCGAGCCGCAGCAACAGACCCGTGACGCCTGTATTTTTTATTTATACTTAATTTACTAAGTAAAATATTGGATTTTTTTTTATTAGCATTAGCAGCCCGTAAATGTCCCACTGCTGGGATAAAGGCCTCCTCTCCTTTGAGGAGAAGATTTGGAGCATATTCCACCACGCTGCTCCAATGCGGGTTGGCGGAATACACATGTGGCAGAATTTCGTTGAAATTAGACACATGCAGGTTTCCTCACGATGTTTTCCTTCACCGCCGAGCACGAGATGAATTAGAAACACAAATTAAGCACATGAAATTTCAGTGGTGCCTGCCTGGGTTTGAACCCGAAATCATCGGTTAAGATGCACGCGTTCTAACCACTGGGCCATCTCGACTCTTAATATTGTTTAATTAAAATATTGGATATACAATATATACATATTATGAAGGCTGAAGCCGCAGACCGATCGCGATGGAGGACATCTGTGGACGCCCTCTGCCCCATCTAGGGGACAATAGGACATTCATCATCATCGTCACCATGGAATATGTAATATGTACATTTTTTTTATTTAATCAAAATTATTGTTGTTAAATTTGGAATATACATGATTATAAGAACATAATATAAATGTTATTTCTATCTTAATACAATAATATAGTAAGTACACAGAGTGTGCACTCAACGTAACTATTACCATAATATTTGAGCTGTTTTCTTCGTTTGAGTACATCGCTTATATGAAAGCTTATTTCTTAATAGGATATTATTTTGTCAGTCAGATATCTCGTTCAGGATACTTTACTCAGCAGATCGAAAGACACCCCAGCTTAAGTCAACTCTTCAAATACCACACCGTTTCTGTTCTCTAGAGCCATTTTTGTGTTCTATCTTATCGAGTTGCTTTAAGCCGAAACCATTTATCGAATTATGAAAGCGATTACATCGGTAACATCGATTGAAGCTGTATTCAGTCTATACCTTATTCAAAGATTGCCTGTGAATCGTTATTAACCAGCGATAAGTAAAAGTATTTAAACTTGTATTATTTCAAGTGAAATGTTGTGTTAAAGTAGTCATATAAGATATGGTGGGTTATTACGTAGCTCCATGTTTGAGAATGCCTAGTACATAGAATACGTAGATCTGTAAGGATTCTAGCTTGAAAAAATTAACTATAAATGAAAAATTTAATCAAAATATTATTATTGTGCACGTCTGTGGCAATTATGTGTGTTACACGTGTTGCTTATGTTAGCGTGCGTCTCTTATTTAACAACTATCTAGTATGTTATAGTCTTTAAATGAAATTCTTCATAAGCAAGGCGGACGTAGTTTTTTTACATTCGCAATAAGAAAGCTTGTATGTAGTAGCCCTGGTTTCCTCCCTCGGAATCAATGTATACCAATTAATATTATTATAGGATAACCTGAATGTTACTGTTCTTTATTAGTGCCATCTTTTCTTATACTTTTTATATAAATCTAACAAAATACATATCTCGTTTACCTTTATCTGACAATCCATTTGATATAGTTTTTTGACTCGCGGGAGCATGGAGGTTAGTGCATGTTCAACTCCGTGAAGCAACTAGTTTCTCTATATAACAATCACAGGATTGGAATTATACCGGTGTAAGCGCAGTTCTGCCAGTCCCGACAGCATTCGCCTGTAATGTAACAATAAAGATTCAATTTTGATCATTCGTTTGCAGTCGAGTCAGTTGCTTTTAAACTGTAAGCTTCCCTGTTATTAATATTATATTATAAATTATATTATTACGCACTGTAACGTACAGATCTTCTTACTTACTTTTGTAATTCGAGGACCGCCCTATAAACGTCACAATGTTCTTATCAGACTCAAGTAAAGTATATTCAAGACTTAATATGTAATCGATTAAGGTGATTTCGAGTTATAGTCTAATAACTTGTTAAAACTTTTGTCAATCGACAATTACTTTCACTTGGTGGCAGGGCTTTGTGCAAGCCCGTCTGGGTAGGTACCACCCACTCATCAGTTATTCTACTGCCAAACCGCAATACTTAGTATAGTTGTGTTACGGTTTGAAGGGCGAGTGAGCCAGTGTAACTAAAGGCACAAGGGACATAATATCTTAGCTTTCAAAGTTGGTAGCGGTTTGGTGTAATGAAAGGAATGGTTTTTATTTCTTACTGTGTCAATGTCTACGGCCTTTGGTGACAATTTACCATCAGTTGGTCCATATGCCCGTCTGCCTATCTTTATATATAAAGTAAAAAAATATATAATTATAATGATAAAAACCCAGTTATGATATAACTGGGTTTTTATGTGATTATCATACGTTTCTCGTTTGGTATAGGAGTATTGTGTAATGAAACCAGGAAGTGCTTGATAATCCAGGCCTGCTTAAGATGATGGGAAGCCTTTGCCCAGCCGTGGGCCTTTTTTATTGCAATTTTATTGTTATTCGAAAGTTACTTTTTATCGATATTTTCTTTAAAAAAATATTTTTATTTCAAATTGTAATTGCATGATATGCTCTGTTTTAATGTTGCTCTATTATTATTAAACACCGATCAAATTTATGATACTAAACGAGAATCGCTCTATTTTACTTCACACTTTGTTTGCAAGAATTTGTCGTAGTGAAGTTTATATAGTTCCAAAACAGTTTAACTATAGAAATACATTGATGTTGGAACAAAAGTCTAAGGCGAAATTATTTAAAAATAAACATTGTTTTTAAGTTTACATTACCAAATATCGGCCATAGTACAAGACCAGCCAAGTCCATAGTACAATTCGATCAACTGACCCATGCCGCTGAACCAGCTCCTCATTAGGAGATTAGAGCTTTGTCCACAAGTGGATGAATTACTGGAATATTTTTTTTACTGTGAATACATTTTATTATTATTAAATAATTTTCTTGCAAATTCACGCGTCAAACTTAACTTTTAAATATAAAAATTCTAATAACATGCATGGAAGCAAAGCTTACTTAAGTATTCGCTACTCGTAATAAATTCACAAGTTTAACTTGCTATGAGACCTACTTTATTTACTGAAGTCGCGAAAACTAAAGGTTTAATTTCGAACTCGGTCAAAACAATAACATATGGACGAAACTTACACGCTTTTAAAAAATATATATTAAAAATAATCTGTTAGTAATAATCTCTACACAAAGAACAATAATAAAAAGTATAAACACACTCTCCGCAAAGAACGACAGTAAAAAGTATAAATACACATAAAATAATAGTTACCAAAACATTTGGTTTTAAGCAAATTAGTCGCTACAGCTGGAAAGGCATTAACAGCAGATACGACTAGATAGTCGTATGTCTATGAATTACTAACGTCCATTGATTGTCAATTTCCATGGATATTGCTATTACGGGCCAATCTGTGTGCTTTTACGCCATCTATAAATAAAGCAGATCAGCATAGTGAGATACTGCCTTTGTTAGGAAGTAGTCGTAACGAACAAAATTAAAAGCAAGATTTTTTTGATGACGTCACGATTACTTCGTCTTTGTCACTATTCAGCAACAAGGAAATGGAAGACAAAATAACATCTACGCTTTGTTAAGCGTAGATGTTATTTTGCGGTAGTGTTCTACCGCTATTTTAACAATAATAGATAATATAATATATTCTCGCTGTTTCAGCAATTACATGATCGTTATGTTTTTTATTTGTTCAAGTTAGCAGATATATCATGATTTTAATGTTCAATACCCTAATTGTATGTAACATGTAATATCTATTCATCTGCTTAGCCTAAAGGTTGATTGGCAGAAAGTCCTTTATATACATTTGGCCCTCATTTTGTAGTACCATATTATATCTAATAATTCTGCAAATGATTGTTGATCTTTATATTTGTATCGATTCTCGCTAATGTGACTTCTGTTGCCAATTATTCTATGAATTATTTATAAACGTATTCCTCTCTCTCTATTCGTAGGTCAAGCATATTCGAAATAAAATCAGAACGTATTTACGACGAGTACATAGTGATATATTTTTCTACGAGTGTAATTACTTATATTGTCCCCGATCCTCATTAATCGGCTTGTCCTATCGATTAAGCAGCATCGCTGTGAACAATAGCTGATCCAAAACTAATGAAATAGGGATACTCGCACCAATTACAGGATTTGCTGCTATGGAGTAGGGTAATCCCTATTCCATAGCAAGGACTTAATAGTCCTGTTTTAATCAGAGGCTTAAGCTTCTTTGTTGAACCTAGTAAGTTTGCACAAACAGTGAATTTCTCTAACAATTCCTTTAACGTATGCGAATACAAACAAGATTAAAGCTAGATTTACATTTTGGTATACTCTTCAAATATATTACTAATTAAATCGAGAGAGTGAAGATTCAAAATGTTTGAACTTTTGGTCAATGTTTTGGGGCAAACTTTGCAAAGACAAAGACGATTTCGTCACTTTCTAATTACACTTATAAGACTGAAGATTCGACGATTTGGGTTGAAACCAGAAAGGGGTCAAGCCTTACGAAAGCAAAAACAAAAACGTTATTGGGTTTTTTGACATGAAATTATAAGTTGACTTAGTTTACACTCCCAAACTCTGGGAATTTCGTAAAGTCCAGCCTGCGCTCGAACTATTTCTGGTCGTGTCTGACTGTGTGTCAGACAGACTGCATAAACTTATATATAACATGCCTTTTGTAATTGGCTATTCTCCGTTGAGAATGTGCACTGTGACCGAAATCAGACAGAACATTACGCTCACGTTTGTTTTATTAGGTCGCCTTTTTACCAAATAATTGACTTGATAATAATCATAGTAATTCTATTCTCTTTTAAATAATACGTTGCCACGTCATTGTTTACATAATTTAAAATTCATACACAACCCCGGCAATAATATAAATGAATCTTTAATGAAATGTTATACTCATAAGTGTATTTCCAACCTTATATGTATCTTTCTGTACATTAATGCATTTACTCAGACACATCGGCAGTCGACCATTACTTCGAGACGTATTTTCCGCTGCAATAATTTCAGAACTAGACCGTGTATTTTCTATTCAATATAAATATCAATTTTCTGTTTTATAGGTAACATATACGAGTACGATGAGAGGTATAGAATAAAATAATAGATCAAAGATTTTCATTCCATTATATTTTGAAATTTATAACAAAATAAGTTTTTTTTTATAATAAATATATATATATATTGAAACAAAATAAATCAACAGAACCAACGTTTGCCAACTCGTATATAGTTTATCGGTTCGAATTCCAAATCGGGCCAATTGAAAGTTATTGGGTTTTTCTGTCGAAAAAATACTCAATCAGCATCTGGAAACAGAAAACATATGGAAATTGTAAACATACGTGTCATGGAACGCACGTAAAGCCGTTCCTCCTGCGCCTGGGTTATTTCCGGTCGTGTCGTGTCGTGCTGGATTTGTCTCCCCATCAGGTTATGAGAGTCAGAGAATAGAGAGTGTACCTATGTTTTCACAAACATTTGTGCATTATAATATAACCTCCGCAATTAGCTGCTCTTTCTTGAGATTGGCCGTGACTGGCGACAGGACAACAACATTATCACAACAGTATATTATAGTGGTCATTCTATTTGATAAGTTTGTTTGATGTGAAACATCTATTGGTTTTTTTTATGGTATTGGTTGGTAAACGAGCATATTGGCCACCTGATGATAGGTGGTCACCAACGCCCATAGACAATGGCGTTATAACAAATATTAACCATTCCTTACATCGCCAATGCTCCCCCAACCTTGGGAACTAAGATGTTATGTTTCTTGTGATCTGTAGTTACATTGGCTCACTCAACCCTCAAACCGGAACACAACAATACAGAGTACCGTTGTTTGGCGGGAGAATATCTGATGAATGGGTGGTACCTACCCAGACGGGCTTGCACAAAGCCCTACCACCAAGTAAAATTGGTGCGCCTCGAGGGTAAAACCGCCTAGTATTCCGTGATGGCAAACGGCATTCTGGGCCGTAGCTCACACGTTTACTGTAAATATCGTTGCTATTAAAATAATAAGAAAAATATGTTTATTTTACTTACGAAACTTTACTTTTTTTTTTTAATTTTACTTTATATTTATCTACTGGTTCAATAATAACTTCCTTTAATAACCATCAATGTCTTACATCTGGCGTTCTACATAATATTTGTTTGGCAGGTATAAATCGTTATAATTTATTTCTAGGTAAATTTCTTATACTGAATTATATATCTATATATTGTATGCCCATTTACATATATGTAAATTTAATATAATTAATATTCATAAGGTTCTGTTTCTACTCATATATAATTATGTATATAATTAATTTGACGTAAAAAAAAAAAAAAAGTCCCGCTGAGTTTCTTTCGCCGGTTCTTCTCAGGTCAGGGTGTTTTCTTTTCCGAACCGGTGGTAGTGTTTAACTTGACAATCAATAAGAAAGTGTAATACTTCTATATTGAATAAAGGAATTTGAGTTTGAGTTTGAGTTTGAGTTCGGTTCCTTATCGATAACAATAACTGATGTCAGAATTTTTAGTTTACCGAAAAGGTCGACAAACCTTTTACAGTTAAAGTTACAGAAAATCAGAAGGTTAACATCGGTATACAGAACTAAATATAATAACTAAAATAAATATACAGTATTTTTATTAAATCACTAATAAAATATGAGAGGAAGGGAAAACATAAAAGTACGTATTCTTAGATATGCGGTTTTATTGCATCCAACTCTTACCTTCGTTAAGCTGATTCACGATGACTCATCTTTGGCAACTTTGTACTTATGCATACCTCAGGAATACCCACAGATATCTAAACCAAGTTCAATTCCCTGGGCTGGTCGGTGAAATCGGATGAAAAGTTATTGGGTTTTTCTGTCAAAAAATCTCAGTAGCAGCTTGCAGTGCGGAAGTTGGAAATGTGTACACTCCCATGATTAGGAAAACTGTTAGTGGTAAGCCTAAACTTTTTTCCGTCCTATCACATTATGAGAACGAGGTAATACATAGTACACCTTGGTTTACAAGCTTGGCTTGGCTTAGCTGAAAAGCATATTATTTAATACAAGATTATATAGATGATAAAAAGCGTGGAGCTAATACTCGTTGACATCCAGGCAGGATATATTATATACATATATAATTGCATCCAACTCTTACCTTCGTTAAGCTGATTCACGATGACTCATCTTTGGCAACTTTGTACTTATGCATACCTCAGGAATACCCACAGATATCTAAACCAAGTTCAATTCCCTGGGCTGGTCGGTGAAATCGGATGAAAAGTTATTGGGTTTTTCTGTCAAAAAATCTCAGTAGCAGCTTGCAGTGCGGAAGTTGGAAATGTGTACACTCCCATGATTAGGAAAACTGTTAGTGGTAAGCCTAAACTTTTTTCCGTCCTATCACATTATGAGAACGAGGTAATACATAGTACACCTTGGTTTACAAGCTTGGCTTGGCTTAGCTGAAAAGCATATTGTTTAATACAAGATTATATAGATGATAAAAAGCGTGGAGCTAATACTCGTTGACATCCAGGCAGGATATATTATATACATATATAATTGGATTTAAATAAGAACATTTGTATTTTAATTGTTGAAAAACAGTAACTACTGCGTTTGTAGCTAGTATTTACATTCGCAACCAGCTATCAAGCTTCACTTAATATAGTTCTGTAAAATGACGATTCAAAAGTACTTGTAAAAGCCTACTTGAATAAAGTATATTTTGATTTTGCGTACACGCATGTTCATGTTCAATATCCTTTGATTGGCTGCCGTGACTGAATACAGTTGGAAGGACATTGTGAGATACGCGACCATAGGCACACAATATTATACGAAAGGTACAGCTTGCTCTTCAACTGTAATTTTAGGTTACGATTATATATATTATTATATGCTCTATATTTAGTTAATGCCGATGCAAACATTGTTGCTTAGATAAATAACTAAAAAAATCGCCGTCTAGTTTTTTTCGGAATATTCTAAAATACAAAAATAATTTAATTTTAAATGACCAAAAAGTTATTAATTCTTTTAATAGTATTATATAGCCTAGTATTTTCAATGAGCTTGTCTGTCCGTATAGACTTTTTACACGACTGCGCAAAAAAGGAGTGTAATGTTTTCAGAGTTCATGAGCGTTTCTTTAATTCACTTTAACTTGTAAATGTCTGAACAGATTCCGATGTATGACTATTGATTAATTGATTCATTCATTCCTGTTAGGGTTTTTTTTATTCTTTAAAGAAAATATATATTTTTTTATTTATTCTCTAGTACCTCAACTAGAAAAAATAATAAAAAGGTTTGGCCTTTTTAAATATGCTCGATAATAATTAGCTACTGAAATACTATCTAGAACCCTGTTCGAGTATCAAAGTGAAATATAATGAATGTTATAAATAGAACTTTGACTGAAAAGATTGCATAAATTGCCTGAAAGGATAGTTCTTGAAGGTTGGAAAAGCGCATTTATACAATACATTTTTCTTTTACTTTATCTGTCTGTACAAAGTCATCTTAAAATCATCTTCATATAAAAATTATAAACTACTTATCATGATCACATTACATTATAAATCAATAAATTATATTATGCTACTACTACGTGGAATGAAGATTTTGACGTTTTGAAATTCTACGAAATTAAAATCGGGACCCAGTAGAAATTCATAACTGTCATTTTTTATGCATATTAAAGACGACTTAAATTCTTCAACAGTGTTCAATCGTAGAGCGTAGAGTCTAAATTATATTTATCTAATAGCTTTCATTTGAAAATGTTGAAATTAAAATTATATTAGGAATAAGTATTCGTTCCTGTGCGATGACTTTTGTATTGTATATTGCAGCTTATTGTACTTTAACTCAAAGAAATATCAAAACCCCTGAATATATTTTTACTTTAATGTATTATTTTTTTTCCTTTGATAAAAGAACTAGTGAAGTAATACTTAGATATAATAATGTGTTTGGCCAAAAAGAAACCGCTCTTTGTGAATATATCTAATCCGTAAAACGGATTCGGAAATTTCTAAATTTATTATTTTCTAATTACTTAATATATAACGAAATTTTACTTGCTGGTAGGATTTTAGGGCCGTCTAACAGCAATACTTGGCATTGTTGTGTTACGGCTGGAAGGGTTGGTGAGGCAGTGTAACCACATGTCCAACGGTACATCTTAGTATCCAAAATTAGTGGTGCATTAGCGATATAAGGAATGGTTAATATTTCTAACAACGCTAATATCTATGGACCGTATTCACCATATACCATCAGGTAGCCCAAGTGGGCTACTAATTAAATAAAAACAAGAAAACAATTTCAGAAAAAGAATTAATAAAATATACAAATCGAGGTATTGACATAGGCATCTCCTTCAATTTTTAAGAAGATTTGGTGGTTTTTTTATCACAGTGCTCCAGTTAGAACCAGGGGATTGATTATAAATTTAGCAAAAGTTCATCCAACGCAAGCACGCTTCGCTATTACCTTCGCCGCTGAGATAAACTACATACACAAATGGAAACCCCGACTGGTTTATTCGGATATGTACTTAAATATATAAAAAGTAAATATAAATATAAAAATACGCATTGTATAAATTGCAAAACGTGACAAATATTTACATAATAATTATTCTCATTAACCATTTATAAAATCATAAACGACAGTTTAAACATTTACCGAGCAAATAACTGATAAAATTCGCTCGTGCGCCGCGATAACATTTCTATCGAAGTGGTCCTACGTCTAGCATATGCTTTTGCTACTATCAAATATATATTTAATTTTTTAAATTGCATTGCATTTATTCTGTTTAGCGCGCAATATATACAGCCAGCGTCGTCCAAAGAGACATTAATCCTTATTTCCATGTTATTTTAATTATGTGAAATTAAAAGTGTAGGAAATTAAAGTACGTCAAAGGAAGGCGCATCTGAGAGTGCGCAGAACATTCTGAAAACGTATAAATGTAACGGGGAAGGCTGCCCATTCACAATTTAGCTGAAGCCGACGTCACCGCTCCGTGACAACTTTGAAAACGGTGACAACTTTACGTGTTACGGACGATTAATTCTTTTACAATATGAAAGCGTTCTTTTGTATCATCGTGGCAGTGTTAGCTTGCAATGGCATTGAAAGCCTTCTTTTACCGGTAAGTGAGTTCTGATTACTATTTTCGCAAAAGTTTTATGTGTTACTTAAACAGAAAGAAAATTTAAGAATATTATATATTTAATATTTAAATTTAATTTAATAAATAATTTGAAAGCTAGTAAAATAGTATTATATTTAAGTTTGTAAAATACTTTTTTGGGTGATTAAATATATTATAAGTTTCAAACTTATATTTAAAAAACATAAAAATCACTTTTTTATATATCTAAACATTAAATAGGTTGTATGATGATTAATTTAGCATGATTTTTTTTATAATCGTATTAGTATATAAATATTTATCTTAGATATAAATAAATAAATAATTAAAATAAGATTTTAAATTAATACGGTTATTTTTATTACTATAAGTATTTGAGAGTTCACGAGACTAGTGAACAAGACATTCGTTATCTACGAAATATCGAGCTCCACCAAAAATAAAAATAAAAAAAAATGGTAAATATCCCGTTTCAAATACTTATTATTTAATAATGTCATATTCGTAAGATAGCGGAATGAAAATGAATCATTTAAAATATTACTTAATAATTATCTTAACATTTTTATGATACAATCGTAAAAGAAAACGGACGTTATTAAAATATTCAGTAGATGATAATGTTATATGTGTATGTTAATTTCATTGCGAATAACACGTTTGTTCAAATATTTAAATAGAACCATAATATTGGCACAATTGTACGCGTTTATCTCAATCGCTTTCGAAAATACTCTTTGTTATTGTTTGTTCAAACCACCAACCAACATAATACATGGTGAATTATATTGAAGGATTCAAAAGCGTTCAATTAATTTATTTTGAGGGTTTCATCTGTGATGCGTCCGACTTTAGGATGTTCATACTACTACAACATATTTTGAAGTAGCCCAATTCATTATTTTATTCGCGGTGGTTTCTGTTATCTCAAATATGATAATGATCTCTTGAATGCTTATACTCAAGGGAAACTGACCAATTGAGCAACTGCAGATTTTATCCTCACACTCTACTATACCTTGATTAAAATGAACCTATGAGGCGGATTTTCGATATGATCTGAGATAATTTAATAGGCCGACGCTTAAGTTGTTTTAGAGACATAGAAATATAAAGAATACCAACTTCCAAACTGCTGCTAAATATGACGGAAAACCAAATTTACATATTTTGGTCCAATTTATATATATATATATATATATATATATATATATATATATATATATATATATATATAATTGGATTTAATTAAAATCAAAATTCACGATTATAATTAATTGGACCACAAGTAGTTGACCAGTACCCACTGACCAATCTAATATCTTGCGAAACATATTATTGCCATTCAACTTCATTCGACAGTATTTAATTTAATAAAAAACACCTTAAGTAGTGTAGGAAGATGAAATCCTATTCGCTTTTATATTTCCATATCCCCAATGTAAGGTAATACTCATTAGAAGACCGGAAATCGAGCGTATGTAATAAATCTCCATTAAATGGAAAATAATTTTCACTCTGAGGGTGTAAAATGACAAGTTGTTTATTAAAGAAGAGGCAATGTTACTCATACTTAAATCCACTTATCCTGGACTTAGGATAATAATGATGAACAAAACCAAAATTAGACGATTGTGTTTTAAGCAGTTCCGGAGTCTTGCAATCGATGTGTGTTTAAAAATTCATATTCTAGTCTTTTCAGATAACTTCATTATTTCCTCCGGTTATTCTCAAGTTATTGTCGAGGTTATTTTTTATTATGACAGACAATAGATGTAATGCTTGATTTTAATTTTCACTTTGTATATTCAGTAGTTCTATCTATATAGGAATGCTCGACGTGTTTTAAAAATACGATCCCATTATCGTGGAACGGACGTGTCTAAATCACATCGCCGTCTGCTTATAATATTCCCTGTTTGTTTTGAACTTGTATTACAATAAATTACAGCCGCTTTAAAGTTGGCCTATACAATATACATACCTGTTTCAATCTTAATCATAGTCCTAAGGAGTATAGCGCAAAGTTATATACCCAATCACCTTCCTCGATAAACGGACTATCTGACTTAGAATTATTCAAATGTCATTAGTAGATCCTGATGAATGCATTTCATCGTATGAATGACTGAACTCTTTATATTACGAATATATTTTCATAGAAACAGTGACATGATTTGTATATACACGAGAAATAAAGATAAACTTGTTACACCAAGTTATATTTCGACTTGACAAAGTTAGTACATCCTTCCTGTGGCAGGGTGTTCGATTCTATAACAGAATTGCGCAGAACATTTGCCTGTAGCTTAATATATAATAAAAAAAAAATCTTATAAAATATAAGGCACATTATACGAATATTATAAGGATTAAATAAATTATATAAGATCTGGTTGTTAATATTCGTTAAAAGTCTGATACTTATTTATTTTCACATAAATTACTGAGTTGTACTGAGTAATTACTGAGTTTCAAGTTTCTCAGCAAAATAAGCAAAATGAACACTCATAAATGATGAGTCAAAAATGTTGAAACCTACTTGAATAAAGTATACTGTAATTTTAATTTAATTTCCTTATAAATTTATTGAAAATCCTCAGAGATTGATTTTGTTTTTGTGTCCCTGATATATCTCGTGTTTCTGAACGTTCTTTTGTTTGTTATGTCTTGTGTGGAAATATTGATATGGACTTTAAACCGTTTTCAACTGATGCGTAATTGCATATTGATTACCTTCACCGTGCAAGAGATTAATTATTATGATAAATTTGTTCATGGGTTCGAACTCGATGTATTCCGTTAAGCATAAGTTGATCCATCGACTGGGCCACTTGGGCCCTTTTATATTTAAGTAGAACAATGTAATTATTGTATTCAAATCGACTGAATGTTTTTTTCTTGGAAGAATATCCAATTCCACGTCGTCCACACCTACCTAATAATTAATTGTTAGCCCATGAATTAGTAGATTAAACAATGTTACGCTATGACGAAATACTAAGTAAATGAATTTAAAAAAAATATATATTTTGTTTCAGTATATCGGCTATTTTCATTAGATCATTTATTGGTAATTTTATTAAATAACATAGAATAATGTCATATTTGTGAATATATGACTTCGTTTGTTTTATGTCTGTTTAAATATATTAAAATATATTGAACAAATTAATGTTGACCTTGAACTAATCCTTTGTTACTGATAAGTTATATTTAAATCTACCCAGTCTATAAATTAACGCCTTAAGTAAGTTACCTCCGTCAATAGACAATGAAATTATAAGTAATATTATCATTTCCTTAACCGCCTAACCGGGGGTAATAAAGATGAAGATGTTTTGTTCCTTGTACTGAAATTTGCCTCACTTGCCTATAGAATCCCAACAAATTTACAATGTATTTACTATTTGAGCGTAGAATGAGTAATGAATTGGTGATACCATACCAGGTGTACTTCCTCGAAGCTTAACTACCAGTAATAGATATAAGGCCCTACTGTATTAAATAACTACAAGTGTTTGTGGAAAAATTGATCCCTACGACCGTTATGTTTACAGTTATTTACGTATTGAACCTTGTTATAAATAACCATTGTTTCGATCAGTCAAATATCAGCCAACCCATAACTAACAAGAGTTATTGGGTACTATAATACAATACACGATACAATGTATTTTATATTGATGTACGAGTATAAAATCATTGTTATATAGATCGTTATTGCATGAATGCTTTTAATGATTGGGGTTTGATGTAGTGTGTTATGTAAACACGACAAATAATAAATTTTAGAAGACCCTAAGACACTGTTGCTGCTTTTGCTAGTTCCTTTACAACTCTTTTCATGACCATAGAGGTTGTTCAGCTTTAAGTGATGACGTTTGTTTTTTTGTTAGCGTTGACTAAGTAGTTTTCATTATTTTCACAAATTAAGAAGTGTCCATTGCATTGGCGGTCAATATCAGCGAAGAAAATTCAATTAGAGATGTTACAGTCCTCAATGGTATGTGTAAACACCAGTGCACACACCGATCCCTCATTATTTTTATCTGATGGAATAGATCAAGATGACGGATTTCCATTATCATCAGTGAAAAAGAAGAAACGATAAATAAAAGAATTCACTTCTCAAATGTAGGTTATTTTCATGCGTTAGATTTTTGAAAGTCCAAGTTGTCTTGAGCTGACAACTTGGACTTTCTCCCTGATTATATTCTATCTTATCTTATCTCATCTCCACTGATTTATATTTTATCTTCGGATATCTTTGCTGAAATAGATTCGGGTCCACTTTTATTCGACCCAAAATAGTAACATGAATAGCTGATTAGGTCTCCATTAAATGCGATTCAAGATTTGCCTAAGTTTCTATGTGGGTTAACCCGGTCTGAAAAGGATAAAACAGAAACGATAAATACGCTTTCTTCGACAAATCTTCCAATGGCAATATGTATCGCCTATTTTGGTCAGGTCTGTTGCGATTTTGTCTCATTACCTCCTGTCTCGTGGTCGGATAATTTAAAACCACCGCGGGAATCAATTTGTGTGCTTTTCGAGTTTCAAAATGATATATTATTTGTACATTACTTTAATTAATTATGTGTATTAATGTGAAGTAGGTTTATATTAATCGTAAGATTTATAAAATCGTCGTTTCACAATACCAGTTGGAAAGGACTTTAATTTATTTTCTACCGCGAAGAGGCTAAGTCGTAATTAACTCAAATCGTCTAGGCTGTTTTCATTTTTGTTGACTTTCAGGAAGAATAAATTTAATTATATTTAACTGACATATGTAACTTTGAGGACCAAATATTTCAAAAGAGTTACTAATGAGTTTCTTGCTGGTTCTTCTTGGTACAATTTACATTCCGACCACTTTACATTTAATAAAATTCTAAAAAATAACGATTCTAAAAAATTCTCGTAAAAGCCCACTTGAATAAAGTAAATTTTAATTTGATTTGATCATGACGCATAATCGCAAATAGTACAAAAAACAAAATAAGACCCTCCTGTTTTGAAATTGTTTTGAATTAAAGGACAGTCTTCAAAAACTAACGAGCCGTCTGTTCCTGGAATAAAAAGTTCTGTAAGGAAAACTTTCAATATATTTTTCACGTAAGTGAAAAGATTTTTGCCGCTTCCAATAGTTCTTGTAAGTATTTGAAGTATTCTTTAGTTAGTTAGTTAAGTCAAGTAATTGATTGAATTCCTTCACTTTAAATTAATGACATACATTTTTATAAACGTATTTCAAATATTTTTTGTAATTTCCTTTCATACTGTATAGAAAAGAAAAGCAAACAAACGAGGAAAGCCGATAAGCGAATAAGGAAAGGCGATTCAAAAAAAGGATCGTTTTTAGTAAACCTCAAAGGGCTTAGTAGGACTTAGAGATAGTTATTATCTAGTTATCTAGCTGAACTAAGAAAAATGTTGAAGACTATCAGATATCCAAAGAAAAAATACTTCTAAGTTTCTGCTGAGTAATTACCATCGTTGCAAGGATTCGAGGAATTACTTAATAAGCGTTAAGCTTGTGTTAGGACCGGGTCTGATTGTAGATTTTTTTACCACCTCTTAACTTACTTCATAAACACATAAATAAAATGGCTCAGTCACTATAACACGTCAATCTAATTCTAAGGTTGTGGATTCAAACCGTTACACACTATGTTGTGGATGTGATTATGACGATGTAATAATGAATGGAAACAATTTAAGAAAAATAGGGCGTCAGGTTGAAATAGAGGCCAAAAGATAGGAGATATTTGCCAGTTGTGAGATATTTACAGACTATTTACACTATATATATATATATATATATATATATATATATATATATACACTTAACAATTTGACCGTTGTTTGAATTCTCGTAACAGAGTTATTTATCTTTAAACGTAAGCAACAACATACTCTTCCAAACAAATATTATCTTTTTTACATAATATAAGTGACGTCACGGCCTAACAACGACTACAGGTGACCCTGTTATCACGAATAAATACATAAACATTGAAATTCCTTGTATTATGATTTATAAAAGAAAACTATGTGCCGTTGCATTTAAAAGAAAACATGCAGATTTGATCTCTTCAAAATATTAGTATAGTATAAGGTATATAATAAGGTATAGTTCAAACGGCGAGACATCAAACTCATATTCAATCATTTTAATTTAATTGGTCGATGGTTACCTATGACGCAATAAACGACCAATGAGGGCTCACTATTTAGTCAGATTAGAAAAACTGCCTTTGACAATCTTTACAGTAATTGGTAGTTAATCTCTTCAACTAAGTCTATGAAGTAATCCTATCGTCATTAAAATATTTATCACTTAACATAGAAATTGAACGGAATGATTCCTGATAATTTTTAGTCTCTTAGTTTAGATTAATTATAGTTTAACTGAAGTTGACTTGTGGTTTTGAAATGTTTCTTAGAAAATATTATTTTTAAATAATATTAATTATGATTTAATCTTGTGAGATTGATTATAAGCTGATGATAGTATTCATTTACACAATAATTAATCTATATCGAGAACCGACATAAGTAAATATAAATCAAAATTATGAAATGGTTTCAAATATTGTTCCCGTCGGTCATCAGTCAGAGAATCGGAAATTCTTAGACCGTTGCCGAATTTTTTCGCTGGAAATTGCATGGTAGCATACGCTCTTAGATGCCAGTACTTAAAAAAATATATAAATATAACATACAATATTAGACTCAAGTCTGCAAAACAAAAAACAATAAATTCATATTGTCATTTTAAAAAGATCATTTGGCAATAATTGATAACAATTAAATAAGAGTTTCTCCTAATGTCGATAAATTATAGACTACGGAAATTGTTACAGGTAACGATCTAACAGCATTAAAGCTGATTATTCTTGATTTGCATCATTACTATTAATAATGCTTGTTTAACACACACTGACATCAACACACATTCAAAAGATTTCAAAAGAAGCATCATAGATCAACATGTCATAGATCAGCATATATCAAACGTAAATTAGAAATGCTTCATATTAAATATTTTTATATGTATGTATGTGTGTATCAAATGTATGCCAGTGTGTGTAATTATTTACTAATTTGGTGTATTTCTTATACACATTTTGTTAAATATAAGCTATCTGCATATACGTTTATGCATTTCCATATAAACTTTAAGAAATTTCAGACACCGTCCGTCTGGTTAATTTTCATAAAACGGGTACAATGTTTTTGTTTCACGTTTTCATATATATATTTTATACAAATAAAAATGTACATTTCTATACAAACCTAATATTATTTTGCCTCTTCAAACATCGAAATTAAACGAGAATAAAACGTTATAAAACAAAAGCTTCATTATGTTTCACCTACTGAATTCAACGATCTTCAATTTTCACATCAAAATTTAAATGTAATTACGAATTGCCAACAGAATATCGTCTTGACATAAGCTCTCTGGCAATAATTGTCGTATGACATGACAGCAACCAATAGACATATTTACGACGACAGCTTGTGGTATAGCCATTTTATTACGCCTAAATTACGTAACTGAAAATTCTTGTTAACAGTTTATCAGATCTTTTGTTTTATTAGCTTAGTATGTATCCGTGTACCAAATGGTTTAATTTAATTTTCATTGCAATATTTTAGATGAAGGCACGCTTCTCACGATGTATACCTATTATATATCGCGCTGTAAATTTTTGTAAAGCCATAATGTGCAAATTTGGCTGCCCCGTTGGTATAGTGGTTATATAGTATTTAAGGCAGCAGATTCCGAGGTCCCGGGTTCAAACCTCATTGATAAATAAATATTGGGGTTTTCAGTGGAAAATTCTCAGTAGCGGCCCGGAGTCTGGAAGTTGAAAGTGTGTAAATTCTTATATCTTGGTAAGCATGTAAAGCAGTTGGTCCTGTATCTGAAGTATTTCAAGTCGTATTGGATTTGCCGTCCCTTCAGATTATGAGAGTATGGGAATAGAAAGTACACCTGTGCTTGCGAATTTGTGCACTATATTTCCTGTGTTGTTGGCTAGTCTCCTATGAGATTTGTCACCGACGTCAAAATCGGTCAGGACAACCTTATTATTAATATATACCATTGTTATATGCGGTAGATGTTTGTTCAGATAAATTAAAATAAAATCTAAATATTATTACAAAGCAAAAATTTTTAAAAGTCGAAAGTTAGTGAGCTCTGAAATGAATTTCCAAGTGATCAAGCTTAAATTTCATTAAAGAGTTTTTACACAGTTCAGATATCGGATATCGTATTTGTTGAATTTCAAAGCAAGAGAAATTAAACTTTTGACTTATTCTTTTTATTAATTTCGTAATTATATTTTACTATTTTTTCTTTTTGATTATTTAACACGAACAAATAACAACGGTCTCGTTTACGTGAAATATTGAACGACTATTTAATATATAGCCTGAATAATCTAGCATATTAATTTCTTTTGAAATATATAATATAATTATTAACTAGATATTATCACAAATGTACTCAAGCTTAACTTATAAAAGAATATTGTTATATTTATAAAACATTTCTACAGTCTTAAATTCAATAGTAATCAAGGTATAGTATACACATGACACATTTCTGTTTGATATAAAAAACCTATATTGGCTGACCTGTTAAGAGGGTGGGCGATAACTGATAAAAATGTCATGAAAAGTAAGTGGCTATTGATAATAAGGGTTAAGAGGAAATTGTCACTTATGAGGGAATTAAACGCTTTTTATATAAAAGTAAAAGGTCGGAAGTGATTACGTTTGAATATAAAATAAATAAATGGCAAAGATTTGAAAGACTATCTATTGTATAATTTTATTCGAAAACTTTTATGTAGTAAAAATATAATAAAATAGCGTTAATTTTTTTTATTTATGCGCTAAGTCCAGGCTTAAGTTATCATTGAAAGAGATTCGTCCGATCTTGACTTTATCTTTTTACTAATTTACGTAAGAAAAAGTAAACACATTCATTCGGTATTATCAATGACTAGCTGTACCCGCGGGTTTACCCGCACGAAATTTATGAAACTACCTTATGTGCCATAGCACACAAACCGTCACCCTTCACTTAATCCCTCGAGGAGTGAATTAAATAAAGTAGCTTATGTCCTTTCACGGGACTCAAATTATTTCCTCAAATATTTTCCAAGTTCATCTGAATTGGTTCAACGGTTTAAGCTTGAAGAAGTAACAGACAGAGATACTTTATTTATAATATTAGTATATATTTTATCAAAAGCAATATTACCTTGCTTAAATAAATGTTATGCGTTATCACAGTATAAAAATTTAAACGCCAGTTACACCAAATTATATTAGCCCTTGTCCATTCCAGAAATCACTATTTTTATCACTAAAACGTTTAAGGGCGTTGACGTAATGTGAGCCTTATTCTTTAAGAATACATTGAATTTAGATAACTGAATCGATATCTATTATAGTTAGTACTTGTTGACCCAAGTAACAAAAAATCTTACACTATTGTCAACGATCTTTCTAAACCATTAATATATCTTTGACAACTGATTACTAAGTGAAAGGTTTTTTATATTAAATACAGATTTTAACTTTGCGTTGATCGTTGTATTACTTGGTTGTAGAGCTTTGGGTAGTTCCCTCTCATCACCGTCAAACATCAATGCTTAATATTGTGGTACGGTATAGAACCCAGATGGCCCAGTGGTTAGTGGGTTCATCTTTACCGATGATTGCGGGTTCAAACCCAGGCAAGCACCACTGAATTTTCATGTGCTCAATTTGTGTTTATAATGTGAGGAAACCTGCATGTGTCTAATTTCAACGTAATTCTGCACTTTGTGTATCCACCAACCCGCTATGAAGCAGCGTGGCGGTATATGCTCCAAACCGTCTCCAAAAAATGAGAGGAGGCCTTAGCCCAGCAGTGGGAAGTTTAGTGGTTAAAACTGAATATTATAAAATATTAAAAAAAAAATAATAATATGACTATTTCAACTTGAAAAATTAATTTTTGATTCAAAGGAAAACCCATTTTAGTTTTTTTTTTATGATATAGGTAGCCGGACGAGCAAATGGGCCATCTGATGGTTAGTGATACGCCCATAGACAATGGCACTGTAAGAAATATTAACCATTCTTTACATCGCCAATGTGCCACCAACCTTAGGAAGTAAGATGTATTATGTCCCTTGTACCTGTAGTTACACCGACTCATTCACCCTTCCAACCGGAACACAACAATACTGGGTACTGTTGTTTGGCAGTAGAATATCTGATTAATGGGACAACCCACATATACCCAGTCTGGGTAGATATTAACCTACTAGACCTACCTACCTAACAGACGGGCTAGCACAAAGCCCTACCACCAAGTAAAACTAACTGGATCAGAATCAAGATTAAAAGCATAATTAGACTGAATATAACAATTTTTTCATATTACATTGTTAATTAATATTATGTATATTCAAGTTTTATATGTAATTAGCAAGCTAATTATAAAATAAATGGTGTTATCATTAAAATTAACATTGAATCAAAATCAAAATATTATTTATTCTACTAGGCTCGTAAAATAACTTTTGAATCGTTGACTTACACTAATTATTAATTATTAAATATAATAATTAAGGCATCAGAATTTAGTCTACTGTGAAGAACCGGCAAGGCTAGTAGTAGGCTACTCAGTAGTTACTCTTATTCACCAATTTAGATTGTTTATAAAATACAATAAAATAAATGATCTGTTGTGTGTATTAATTATTGTTTGTTTATATAATGATGACTCTGTAGTGTAATTTGTCTTTCGTAAGAGATTCATTTTGAATTAGCATTTGCTAATCAGCATTTTGAAATCTCCTAGTTAGCAATTATTTATTTTCTGACTTTGATGAAAGATTCTTAATCCCGCTTCCATAGACAATAACACAAATAACTTTGAGTTTCAATATTTATATAGATACATTCAGTCGATATAACTTAAATTATTACAATGATTTTTAATATAATTAGTAAGGAGAACTTTTAGTAAAGAATGTATTGCTAAATACGGAAAACGCGTTGGTGTAGATGAATCTTAGTATACGACCTTCTTACGCTAAACCTATTGATTCTACAAAAAATGTAGATTAAATATATCGTAGACAATTTTTGCTCTAATTAAATTATTTACTTAATTATTTTCATAGTAAAATGAATTAAAAAGGATTTATTGTCAAAATACTGTTTCAGGGCGCCATTTTTTCCAATATGGAACGCGAGCGGCAAAAATCACCAATCAATTTTAACGGTTGACAAAAAGACGAGAAAAGGGCATTGAACTGTTTTGCCTTAGCCTATTTATATATAGATAATATAACTGTTCAATGTTATACAATTTAAAGAGCAAATAAATTATGAAATAAATCTAGAAATATTACAAATAATAATTTAAAGGC
This sequence comes from Vanessa atalanta, assembly GCF_905147765.1. NCBI lineage: Eukaryota > Metazoa > Arthropoda > Insecta > Lepidoptera > Nymphalidae > Vanessa > Vanessa atalanta. The sequence continues at coordinate 4,332,739 of NC_061877.1, forward strand.
TAAAATCGTCCCAAAATATCACAACAATTTGAGCAGTTAGTGACTTGCTGGATGTACGATATCATGTTCTACATCACTAATCATGTAGCAAAATTACCTCCCTTGGGTATATATAACGATAGTCACTTGTCTAGAGGATATTAATTAAGCACGGAGTGGCTCTGCTGCACCCTGTATATACTTTTTTTATTAAGGACGTTTTTACTTTGAAATATGGAACTGCTTTATTTATAGAGGACTTGAAGGCGGGTTGCGCGCTTAAACATTTGCTTTGTCATGTTAATGTTGTTTGAAAATGATGTGGATGATAAATTTGTGGAAGTTTTAGGAAAATGTATAAGAGATAATGTATCCTATTTTGTATCGATTGAGTTAAGCGTCAAGAGGAAAAATTGTAAGGAACTGACTTACATTCGTATTTATATTATTAATCAGGATGTTGGGTTTAGTGGAAAAGCTAGCAAGATACGAATCAGTGTGCATTATCGTTAAGATATTAATTAAATATTAAAAGGTAGAACTAAGAAATGTATTCGATATATCGTAACTTGCATTAATTTCACACTTGGTAAATCTCTTTAAGTTGATGTCGATTGCGTTACGGCTATTAAATTTAGTTGCTACAGTATTTATAGGTTTCTTATTTAAATTGCGGTGTTTTTAAGTTATTGTTTAAAATAATTTTATTTTTGGTTCGCTGGCCGTAACGCATTGATTTAATTATAAAATGAATTTTAAAAAACGGTCATAACCCGACACGCCTTTTTAATTTAATTTGCGTTTGTCTCATGCCGACGACAGTAACATGGATGCGTTGACAGGACAAGTTTTATTACATTTAAATTGTTTACATTTTAATTTTTTTATTATATAATTGATTTGCATTATTTATTGCTCAATAATAATTAAAATATTTATTATTTTAAAATAACTACTAAATATGTTTAAAGTAGCGTAAAGAAACGACTTGCTGAGTAACTACTGCCTTTTTTGCCGGTTCTTATCAATAGGAAAGGGCAGCTTTATATTTAGTATAGCCTTGTAAAATAACAATTCATAAGTGCTTGTAAGGAGCCTTGTGAGGAAATATTAATCGTAGTGTGTGTCTGAGTTTTTTTAACTAAAGTATCAAGTCTTGTCTTACTTGGCTTGTTTATATAGCAAATTTATCTTTATTTTCTATATTATTTTATGAAAAAAAGGTAAGGATATCTATGAAAAATAACAAGTCCAATCTATAGTATATTATGGAAGATGGTATGGTAGCCAGCACCACGATAAAAAAATTAAATCTCAATTAGTTGAATGACCTAAGGACTATGTCGGGGGAAAGTGCTTTGATATGTTTTTACCTGGATCTAGGCTTTTCCGGGCGCCCAAGGAAGCGATGGTTGGATGTCGTGAAGCAGGAGATGAGAGCCAATGGACTCACAAGACGACGCTAAAGACCATGCAAAATGGAGTAGGCTTAGTTGAAAGGCAAACCCTGGCAATAAACGAGATTAATATATGCCAGGCAGAAAAAAGTCAAACAAAAATAAATGAAATCTCTATGTTAGGTTAACATTTAGGTATATATTAATTTATACATGCAATGCCTTATATTATACGTGTATTTATAACACGTATAATATAAGGTGCAAGAAGTAGATTTTCAAGAAAACAAGTCGGCGATGTTAATTAACCATCGTGTAAGTGAAACTTAGGAATTGTAACAATGAACAAAACCCGAGTTCACCTAGTGTATTAACAGTTTGTTAGCCAGTAAAAGTTGTTTTATTGTAATTAATTTAATTTAATTCAAATCACAGATTCAAATACTACAAATACTCTTTTTGTTTCAAAATAAGAACGCAATATAATTGTTAAATAATATTGAACATACATATCCCAGAAATACAACCATCATTTACATTATCAATTATATGTTACACGAGGAATATTTGAATTTAGTACATTTTGAGAATTATAATCGTGTAGTGTCCCGTTATCTATTGTACAGTTGTATTTCAAAGAATTTATATTATAAAGTTATATGAATACTATCAATATATATGTTACTGTAAAAGCTCGAACTAAGGTAAATCTTCAGATTTTCCAGTAAAACCTAAGATTTACCGACATGAGTTGGTAAATTTTGTAAGTATTTATTATAAAGGGACGACTGTTTCGGACTTTTGGAATTCCAACCTAACCTAACCTAACATGTAAATCCTAAGATTTACCAAGTGAATGATGGTAAAAGTTCGAATCCCCTAAGTTTTATGGACTTTTACCATTCATAATACATACATATAACGAGCGTATCTTTAACTGGTACGGAAAAATTAACTACCAAAGACTAACATGGAAACAGAAATGTGATTGACGCAGAGCTCTTAATAATCATAGTTTGCTTATAGTCCCTTTTTTCAAGTAGTAGGTAGGTGGACGGGCAAATGGGCCACCTGTCATTATGTGGTCACCACGGCCCATTTATATTAGCACTGCGAGAAATATTAATCATTTCTTACATCGCTTATGCGCCACCAACCTTGGAAATTATGTTGTTATCTCCCTTGTACCTATAGTTACACTGGTTTACCCTCCAAACCGGAACATACCAATTCAAAGTATTGTTGTTTAGCGGCAGAATACCTAACTAGTCGGTGATACATACCCAGAGTGGATGCACAAAGCCCTGCCGCCAAAACAATGAAAGAGGATAAAAAATATAAAAAGATTTAACTTGGTCTTATGTATACCACCAATTATTGTGTAAAGTATTTAGAATTGGGATAAAATACGTAATGAGACCTTCCAGTATTTATAAGAATACTCATGGCAGAGGCTCTTCCAAAACCATCAGTATAAAATAAACCCAATTAAGTAAAAAATGATTTCAACAGAAACAATAAGTAAGTGTGCTTGGAACACATTTTCGGAAATTTCTATCCTAGTAACAAAATTAAGTTTATTCGTATTCCTCTTTAACTAACTACATAAAATATTTAAAAATCTGTACGTTACTTAACAAACCCGTTTCTTGTGGAGTCTTTGTGAATTTTATATGTGACGTGTTAATTATGTAAACATCTTTTTAATTAATTGCTTGTAATAAATATTAAATGTTTGGGTCTCAACTCAACGCTTCTACACAATTTGGTGATCTGTCGCGTTACTAAATTCGTCCATTTAATCTTTACATTTCATTGAAGTTTTTTCATGCTTATTTTTCTTATATGTACTGTAAGCTAGTCAATGTACCTGATAGTTTAAGCTATCAAAAGTATCAGAAGCGGTGGTGACCACTTAACATCAGGTAGCCCAATTACCTGTCCGTCTACATATTTCATAAAAAAAAAAAACATTTTCCATATGACAAAAACAAGCTTTACAACTGTTTGTAATTTATTAAAAGAAGCCCATTCATAACACCTCGTCTTGTTGCCTCCACTGGTGACATGAGGGCTGGTACATGTTTTAAAAGCGGTTTTATACTTATAACGTCAAAAACGACACTGAAAATATTATTTAGTAGTTATGCCAGGCCATCACTTTCTATTAAACATTAAATAATTTTAATTATACGAATACGTATCGTTACAAAAATAGATATAAGTTAATTTCTATCTTAAAAGTTCGAATACTGCTTAATATCAAATATTTAATATCAGTCTTTGAAATATTCATCGTTTGCAATAAGTAATACATTTACATTTTCTCAAACGTATTTTACATGCTGTATGTTTGATTATAAAAGCCTACGCAATCAAAGTACCTAGCTCGATTGAAGAACTGGGTTCTGGGTAATTGAATAAAATGGGTTCTATATTTCGAATTGGGAATCTTTTTAGTATAAATGTAATATAACGAGGTTTTGATTTTATTTGAAATACGAATACGAATACGATTGTTTTTAAAACGTAGATTTGGTCATTGTAAAATAGGCCAATCCGTTGTCAAGTTTCTTTTAGTCTATAGCTACCTTTAGCTGATTCAAACGACCTGTGCTTGCATCGAAACTGCTTTATGGCAATGGCGGAAAACTAACTAACCAGAAAAAAATAACAAATTTGGCTTATCATACTATAAATTTAAAAAAAAACCACATGAATATAAGTATGTATAAAAAAACAAAGCCAGTGAATTAATATAGATAACAAGAAATATTCATATGAATAATAATATATGTATGTTGCCTTTCGAAAGGTCCCACAAAAGTGGATTTCTTGAATCCTCTTCATATGCCTTTCACGTACAATTATTGTACCCTTACGTTGAAAGTTACTTAGAGAAACATATTTTGTAGGTTTTCATAAAGGATACTTGCTTCTGACACAAACTGGAAAGTCTAAAAAATTACATTAATATCAGTTTGAATGAGTTTCTTGCGTGACTTTCGACACTGCATTAACGTGTTCGCACAGCGATATAACGTTGTTTAACTTAATTCACGTATTTGTAAACAGAATAAGTATATCGTCTTTATTACATTTTCTACTAGCACTACACTTTGTAACCAACTTTTGCCGCAGTTTTACGAACCGACTTTGGAACCTTCAAGAAGCAAGACGCACCTGTAAGCCTTTCAGTGTAGCTGATGTCCATGGGCATCCGGTGCTGGTCATTTACTCGTATTAGTTTTCCACCATTGCCATAAAAAACATGGACTTAATCTGTGAAAAACGCAAATATGGAAATTATTATACAGCTATCGTCTGCGCCCTTTTTTCGCGTGTGAGTCGCTGCAGGTATTATGTAAGCCATCTCTATTTAAAATTTCATCCAAATCTGTCTAGTATTTATTAACAAATATCCAAACAGTCACATTATATTAGCAGAATTCACAAAACAATTATTGCAATACTAGTACTATGCGCTACTGAGTGACAAAGATGGATGATTATTTAAACTCCTTTCATGTGCATCTAAAAATAGACACAATTAAATGTTTATTATTCGCGTTAATATCGTTATTTGTTCAAATTATGCAAAATACTATAAACTCATATTCTAATTTTAAGAATCGACAAATATAACTAAATCCTTAGGTCGATAATAATTGATGACTCGACAATGTAAGATATCATTTATAATCTTCTAGCGGACGTGTTGAGAGGTATTCGTTGAAGGGCCCTTCAAGGGTCCTATTAGACAATGCTCAAAGATTCCACAGATAGGATATGACCTTTTACACTTAAACATGCCAAGTATATACATTAAGGAGGCAAGAGAGATCACAAGATACAAAGACCCAATTTCAACCAATCATAGATTACTAATTTAAAATTAGAACATAGACGTTATCAAATGGTCCCGATATACGTAACGACTTATTTGTCTTCTACATTTGTTATTGAGTTGATAATAAGCGAGTAAGCTTGTTCTATTTTCCTCAGTGCAGAACATTGTATAAAATAGAAAACTTGAGCAAGTAAAATTCTACATGCTCATTTTGCATGCATTTTTTTTGCAACTGTATGTAATTCTATGCATCATAATTTTTAAAGGTGATGTCACGTTATTTACACTTTTTTGAGCTTAATTACATTTAAGTATCGAGAATGAACTCAATATTCCATTTTCAAATTTCAGATCGAATTAAAAGTAAATGCAATTATAACTGTGGCGAAGCCACGTATATTACGAGAGATAATTCGTTTGAGTTATTACCTTTTGCATGCGAAAATAATAAAGTCAGATATTTAAAAATATTACTCGCCAATAATTGTCAGGCGTGATAACGTTGCCGGATTGATTTTGGTCTTTTGTTCCCAATTGAGTGAATGAATATGAATGATAATGAAATATTAAATTAAGATGAACATTTTATTGACCTGTCCGTGTCTTTCATTGTAAGTTTCTAAACCTAATGTTGTTTGAAAGCAGTCGATATTAAGCCATAAGGCGGCTGCATTGTACAAACGAGTTTATTATGATAAATAATTCAAATTTTCTTATATCTATGTGGTGTACAATAGAACAGTGTAATATATCTTTCGAAAGATAGAAATATAGATATCTGATAATTAGTTATTTTGTAATTAGTATCTATTTTGATTTGATCATTATTCAATTAATTTGATTTTTAAAACGATCTAATCAAATTTAATACATAATAATTGAAAAATTTTTATATTTTATATTTTTACATGTAGTTTAAATATCCAAAATAAACGTCTTCGAAAATGTTTCTCATGTTTATATTTAAATAAGTAAGAATATTATTGTTTATAGTTTTTAATGTAAATTAACTTTTTTAAAGACATGGAGAGGGCTACGGAGTCCAGGACATGCGCCATCTTGGTTTTCCAGGGTGAGACGTTATCCGATACCCACACATCGCATCATTGATCCCACCGAAGGTATGTTTAAATATATATGAATATTATTTATGAATAATAGCTATTTAATGATTATAACTACACATTAAATAATCCCAAAATTCAATTAAAAACTATCAAAGACCACAAATGTCATTTTAAATTTAAAAAAAAAATCGCTAGAATTAGAACAACAACAGCACATAGTTTTTCTTGAGTCAGTTATATATCTAGTTATGTAACAAACTACAAAATACATTGAAGATTAGATTGTTCTTTTAAAAAAAAATACATCTACATAGTTAAAAATATATATTAATAATATTTTGTATTATATAATAAAAGTTGAAGCTACTAAATTATTGAAATTATAATGTATTTAAATATCGTACAATCATTGTTTAAGTAGAAACATTAAAATGTTATTATATTAAAAAAAAAAAATGATCATCATTAACGTTCTCCCAGCTTACCTGGGGTCGCAGTTTGTCTTCGACCTCCATTCGTTCCGGTCATCCGAGACCACACATGCCAATGTATTTTGCATGCATATTATCTTTCAAACAATCTATTAATCTCTTCTCTTACCTTTCTTTTTCATCTATCAATACTCATATTCAACTCCCTTACTCAATGCCCAAACCAGGGTAAATAACTTCCCCCCTCGCTGTCTACGATTGTCCACCTGTGACTTTATATCAAGTTCTCAATTCTCATCCTCTTTTTATGTAATGCATCATGTTATGATTCATAAATAATAAGAGGAGTAATAATTGATTTATAAATACTTCGTTTAAGTCTTAAAATCAAGGAACTTATAGTAAGGCTATATTACAGTTTGAAATTGACTTACAATATTTTTTTACATAACTAACTTTGTTATTTAAATACAAGCTGGGTATATAGTTTGTCTTAAAAATTATACTCACAACATCGTCCCATTTACAAGATGCATTTATTTATTACGTACTATATAATATTTAAAAATCAAAATCTATATAAATTATTTCAAGCCATAATTATTTTATCCGATTACTATTTTTATATACTTTTTTCAAATAGACTGTTTCCTGGTAACATCCGAAGAAGGGGAGCTATTCTTTAAGTCGCCGTCTGACGAGCCGACAGTATGTGGTATCTACATGATAGCGGAGCCAGATAAGCGGATCCAGGTCATATTCAACTATCTAGATGTGCCATGCGACAATGGCGGCTTAGTCGCGGTAAGTTACAAATTATAATATTAATATTTATTTGAAAGCACTAGATAATAATGTTTAATAATAATTATATACTTAATTCGCGATCTAATTGCATGTAACGTAACATATATTATTAACAAATATGGAGAGTTGGTAGAGAAAGCATATACGAGTATGGTTGATTAATTCGTTACGGTCATAAATCTTAAATCATATTTTTTTTTTGTGTTCATAATGCCTTTTACATCTGTGGTAAAGTTATTGCAATGGCAGTGTTATTATTTCAATCAAAAGCCGAGATTTAGTGGCTAGAAAAACATTCTTAACCGAATCAGGACAAGATTTTTTTGAATTTTTATATATTTCTGTAATAATTATTATTACATCTAATGCTCGGCTGTACATGTTCTCAAAACTTAAGAGACTGATTTGTGAACAAAATCCCAATAAATTGACTTCATATTAATAAGATTTTTTTTCAGCTACATTTTAGAGCTCATTTTCTCCATAAAAAAATTGTAATAAGTATTACGCTTCAATGAATGTTCGCAATAAAGTCGCTTTCAAACAACTTTTCTTTTAATTGGAAAGCTGGCGTAACTCCGCAGCATGCATTGGCTGACAAAAAATTTAAATGCAAGCCATGTGTTGCAACTTTGTTGAAAAATTTTTCATCTCACCCTGTGTAACAGTTCGATGAGGAGTGTTTTATACGCGACCTATAATCCAAGTCACATAGTCGGAAGTTTTAGTGAATGTTAATTTCACGTATATAACAAGTAAAAAGTTAATTTTTACTTGGAATAATTTAATTCTTATTTAAGACGATTGCACACTGTGAGATCGAATGAATCAAAATCAGGCAATAAAAAAAATATAATTGTGATTTATTCGCTTCTATATTGGATAAATATTTTAGTAAACTTTGACTAACCTACATCCGTAACTTTTTAAGAGACGTTACGTATAACTTCTTATTTATCAAAGTACGATAAGGAATATTGTAAGCATGGATTTTATTTTTTTCTGTGATAATATCCTCTTAAACAATTGCAGTTTCAGCTTCCGTTCTCAATTCCCTCACTCTCATACTAAGTTTAGTCGCCGAATTAACAGTTTTACAACATTTTTTTACATTAACAACATGTAAATATCTCACTGCTGGGACCAGACTCAGGGCTGCTATTGAAACATTTTAATTGGCGCCAACCATGATTTGAACCCAGTATTCGAGATCTGCAGCTTTTTAAACAGCCACAGTACCAATGAGTGAGCAAGATATAGTAACTGTAATAAATCATCGTCCATAATTTTAATGCAAATATAATAAACGAAGTGTTAAAGTTATACTTCGAGAAAATAGTCAATTTTCTATTGCGCGCGTAGAAAATGGGATTGTTACTTAATACCTAACAAGATTGCAGTTTATAACTTGATTACGTGATGTTATAAAACTTTTTAATTGTATTCTAAGAAGTTAGTACTTCATCAATTAAAGACAAAATTTAAAAATGTGTTTACAATTTAATAATAAAATGAATTTGAGATGACAATACTTCAACTTCTAGCTTGTTAACTTGAGCGAACGAGAAGTCATCAATCAGAAGTTTCACTTTAATAAAATAAAATCGCATATGTTTGTCTTGTGATAATAACGAATCAATTTAATTGGTTAGTTTATAAGATAGTCAAATTCTATGTTTTGGGTTCGATTTCTTGGTTCAGACAAATACATTATTCGGGAATTCTAGAAATTCCAAGCAGCGATCTGAAATTAGGTAGTTGGTTACACTCCCAAGCCACTCCCTCCGATCATGTCAGATTATCGTAATATTGGAGTATGAGATTAAAAAAGAGAGTGCATCTATGTTAATGCACACACATGTCAAATTTCATTTTATTTAATTACTTGTATTTATAGTGGATCGATGGCTGGGAGTTGAACGGGCAAGTCTGGCCAGCGGATTCCTGGGACGACGACAGGGTTGTAGAGTCGTGCGACACTCGACCACAACGCAAGCTTGTGTCCCGACAGAACGCAGCGCTAGTCCAGTACAGGGTACCGGCTCGTGGAAAAGGATTTGCGATAACGATACGACATTTGAGAAATGCAAGACGTAAGTTGTCTATACGTTTTGTTTCATAGAAGTATAAATCGATAAAACACTTCACTACTTATTGAAATATATTGTGATTAGTCTATTTGTTGTTAGTTATGTCTCAGAATTTCTTAATACATTTTATGTATTAAATGGTTTTAATCCCTAATTGTAAGCACTTACCTAAACTGCGAATAATCATAAGCGGCACTATTCAGATACTCCAAATTTATACTCATATCTTTATAATATATAATTTTGAATATTTAATAATATTTGTAGGAATATTTCAGAAGGATAAATAAAATCTAAAGATGAAATAATCTTGAAACTTGAGTTTGATGTTATAAACACTTATTATTGTCATGTAACTTGTAATGAAATGAATTAAATATATATAAAAGTGTTCCCAGTTCGCAATTTAAGTGATTTGTAATGTCTGTATGTTTTTATGTTATGTAATAATCATTATTCGTTATGGTTTTTTAACGAAAAACAACGAGTTAATGAAATATACATAATTTTATTATTTTAAAACGTTTAATTACGTTTTAATATGAAAAAAAAAATATATTTATTATTATATGTTTTAGGAAAAATGTTGCGATCTCTTATGTCAATTAGTTTCCTAAACACTGCTTTTTAATTTTGACTCATAATCATAACATTAAATTTGATTGACTATTTTAAGAGTTTATTTAACTTTTTATCGACTTTTTATCTCATCACATATTACTGTTTACCTATTGTATAATCCAGCCCAAGCACAAAGGTAGCTAAAAGTATGCATTATGCAGGCTTTTCGACGCCCGCTTGCCTTTATATTCGTTACATTGCGTCACAAGTCATTACCAGTGTTTTTTTTTAATTAGGTTCCTTTAACTATAATTAAGTCTGCACTTGAATATTTATACTTACATGACATGCAAATATACTTAACTAGTTGCCCGTCCTGTAACGTCAACGTTAGAATAAGGGTTTATATGAAAATATTCTGTCGTAATAAATAATATTATAACTGGTTTACGTGGCGCACTCCGCTCTCCGCGAGCTCAAAGTGAGCATGTTTTTTTTCGACATTTTCAACAGCGTCATATTTCAGCAAGTTTACGCATAACCCAATTAATTAAACACTTAAACCCTCATGAATCCGTGACTACCTCACTAATAAAAATCCGAATGATTTCATTGTAGTTTTTGATTTTATCGCTTTCACAGACAAACAGACGGTTGTGACGGAAAGACAGTATGTGGAAAGACAGTGATATGTAGTGATATAGTTTTTAGTTCGGGTGAAATAAACAGTTATTTATAAAATAATTATAATATTTTATAGAAAAAAAATCTGGTACCCAATTACTGCGTAACCTATCGAGTCCAAACCATATAACCCAATCAAAAGCACATAAAAAATCTTCCAAATCACTCGAGCTGTTAAGGAGGAGTTCAATGATATGTATATCATTGAACCTGTACACCTGTAAAGAAGAATTATTTCTATAGAGATTTTATTGTACATTAGAATCAACGCGAACATAAATAAACAAAATTTTGTACAAACGGTCTTATCGTTGGTAAACGATCTCTTTTAGGCAACAGTTATCATTTAGCACGTTTGCTAGTTTAACACATATTATATAAATATTAGAAAAGTAATTTTATCACACTAGAATAATAGTCTCGAGCCATTATTTTAAAACGATGTTGATTTTATTCCCCTTATCTATGTGGAATAAAATGAAAATAATAACACAATTTAAGTATCACAATATAATACTTCCATGTGTGTATTTTATAATATCTTTTTTATTGTCTTTACTCTTGTAGCAATCGGTTTTACATAATAAAACACGGCGACAACTTAACGTGGAGGGGCGCGCCTTTGTAAGTGAATAATTCTATACTGTAGTAGACAAAGTACTACCGATAAAGAACCCTTAGAATTTGCATAATCTATACGCTCTGCAACCAATGATATAATCATTACGTAAACGATATCGTACTTTAGAATTTACTTGGTGGTAGGGCTTTTTGCAAGCCCTTCTGGGAAGATACTACCCACTCTTCAGATATTCTACCGTCAAACAGCAGTACTCAATATTGTTGTATTCCTGTCTGAAAGATGGGAGACACCTTAGTTTCCAAGGATACTGGCTCATTCGCGATGAAAGAAATAGTCATTTCATATAACGCTATCGCTATGGTCGGTGGTGACCACTTACCATCAGGTGGCCCATATATTTCACGCATATATATAAAATTATTATTTTTTATACACAATCAAATCTTTTTCCTTGAAAAAATTAATATCGGATTTGTATCGTGATACTATCGAAGTTTATTCATCTCTAAGATATTAAACAATATCGATGAAAATAAAAATAAAACAAACGAATGAAAACAATTGTAAATACAACTAAAATATATTTCACTTAAGCCAAATCGAGTTTGCAATGGGTTTTTTTTATCAAGTGAAACGTTCAATAAACCGAGCAAATTTCACTCTAAATTCTACCACGAATTTATTTTAACGTTTCGTAGCTCAATGCACAAATAGAATTGGAAGCAATGGAAACGGAAAATGTATACTCGAATTTAAAATGGATTTATTTATATAAATCTACTAGTTATCGACCGCGATTTCGCTCACGTTTTAGTCACGTCAACTGTATATGGATTATAAAAAGGAACCTATATGCTTCCTTAGAGTTTAAGCTGCTTCGTCTAATGTTTCGTCAAATTTAGTTCAGTGGCTTAGCCGTGAAAGCGTAACAGACGGATAGACAGATAGACAGACAGAGTTACTTTTACATTCGTAATATTATTATTTATAAACGAAGAAGAAAATAAAATAGTACAATGATGAATATTAAAGTAAATGTGTAAACGATCGCATCTAAAACGAATTTAAAATTCAATACGAAAATTAAAGGAACGAACCGTTCACCTCAATTTTGCTTCCTAAATTATTTTTTCATAAAGATCTTAATAATAAATAATAGACGTCAATCGTAAGTCATATTAAAATTAATGGCGGTGTTACGATTTCAATAAAGATAATCTTGTTATTTTATTATTTTCAGACACATTGTATAAATCATAAAGTCTAAGTATTTAAGTAATTAATCATTTTAATTGACGGTGAGTAAAATTCCGATGCCACAACTGGACCACAACACGGGAAGGGTTATGGATGCGTTACGTTGACATAATCTCGTAGCCACTCGGAACCGTACTGAAGACGGCCATTAAAGTGGTTTAAGTGGTTGGGAATCCCACGTAATCCGAATCCCTCCCAAAAAGGGTCTCAGAGCTTTTTGAAGAAAACGAGTATTGTTGTATACTTATATTTATGATGTAACGCTCTCCAATAAATAACATCATTTACGGTGCACGTAGAGTTAAGTTTATTTACTTTAAGAGCGTGTACTATCGAACTCTTTATTATAGGAATATATAGAAAATGCGGTCATTTTATTCTTATGTCTATAGAATCTTCATGCAAACAAACTTTACAAGTATGGCTCGGTTGTTTGAACAAGGCTTGACTGGTTTTATTGACCACACTGACTTTTTTTAAACCACGGATCTTTAACATTGCTAGGCACATAAATCTAAATAAAAAATATCTTGTGTGTTTCCTCTTTTTACAATAATATACAAGATTATATTAACGATAAAAAAAGGCGTAGAGTTAGTATTTGTTGATTTCTAGGTGGGATATACATAGATTTATTTTATTGACATACTCTGCAATAAAAATGGGAAAAGATTAACCACTGAGTTTCTTGGCGATTCTTCTCGGTAGAATATACTTTCTGAACCAATGGTTGCTACACATTTAATTCAACGCTATAATATAACGATTAAAAGTGCTTTTATGATACTTGAATTAGGAATATTTTCATTTTGAATAAACTTATACAATACGTCAGTTTATACGAAAAATACTTTCTAAACAAAACAAATAATTATTTATTAAAATCTGACATTATTTATTTATTAAAAAAACCCAAAAAATACCAAGTAAAATCATCGTTATCATAATCTTTATAAAAGGACGTATCTGCAATACATCAATGGAGTAAGTTTGTAATGGGTTTTTGTCATGCATAATTAGTGACTGATAATTAAATTCCGTTTTAATCTAACTTTTGGACTACAATTGGCACAGACTTTAAGAAAAAACCTCAACCTTAATACAGACAATAGGTACAAACTACATAGCTACTAAAACCTCATTCAATCTGTCTAATCAGGAATAATATATTAAATTGAAATAATTAATTTATTTATTAATAGTTGATGGATTTTATAAGAGAGTAGTTAATGAGTTCCGATTTGATTCTCTTCGGTATATACATTTAAAGCCAGAGGCAACTTTTCATTTAATAAATCTCGTTAAATAACTACTCCAAAGTTTGTTTTTAATTATGCGTGTAGTACGATTTTGTATGAAATATGTTTTTTTAAAGTATAGCGTATTTTATTAGCTTGCAATCAGATGCTGTTCGGGACAGAAGGCGTGTACACGTTGCGTAATCATGGAGAAACTGGGAATTGTTCAATGATCGCCGTATCTCCAGCCAGCGTCCGTGTCCTGGACCTCAACGTGGGTCAGTCTATTAAAAGAGGAACTCTACTGGATGTTGAAACAGGGACGATTTCTCATGTAAGTATTCTTAAAGAATTCCATAAATATTATAAATCATTTGAAATATTTTTTCATGTTTCCTTTTTTTATTTAAATTTAGAATGTAAAAATCCAAAAGTGTTATAATCTCTTATAATTATATTTCTATTGGCTTGAGATAATAAATAACAAAATATTATAATAATTTACTGACACTCAACAAAACAATAAATCAGAACTATAAATAATAAATTTTATAATAAACTTTTTTTATGTCTTCATTAAGTTAGTTATCATATTTTAAAAACTAATCGTAAGTAAAATTAAAACAGACATTATTTTTTTTATTATTAAAATAGGTCGTATCTTTAAAATATTTAATTACTTAAATACCTGTGGCAGTCAAAGGAAAACAACTTTTGAATTTTTAAACTGCGCGCTGAATTTCCATTACCGAATAACTTTATGCCTGAGGGTACGTATTTTATCAAGTGAAATAAAATAATATAAAATTTCTTGTACATATACAACCTCTTTATATTTTTATTTTATAAAATACGTAAATGTACGAGCTTGGGCCTTCTGTGATGATAAGCGGTTGCCACAGCCCATAGACATGGAAGCTTTAAGAAATGTTAACCATTCCTTACATCGCCTATGCCACCTTGGGAACTTAGTGTTATGTTCCTTGTGCCTGTATCAATACGTAAATAAAATAATTTTAGTATTCAATACTAAAGGAATTTGAATTTAATAATATTACAAAAACACTTCGATTCCTTATTTAACTTTGTGAAATAATAATTTCATATTAATAAAATAAAAAGTATCTCTAACTTTGCGCTGAAGAAGCACCTCTATCTAAACATTGACTTACAAAATTTCATGCATATTAATCGAAATTTCAAAATAATAAGCGGTTCGACGAAATTAGATAACGAAAATGCGAATTTCGTTTCAGAATCCCGAAACCCATCATAATATTTATTATCATTACTTAATTTTATAAACACAATACAATACTGTGGTTGGTTTTGTGGCTATTTTCTATTTTTGGTTCAAAATTCGATATCTGCTTATAAAATACGAATACGAACTATACAAATAATGCAAATATTTGTATAGTTCGTGCGTGTTTTTCGAACACTACTCACACACAGTTTCGTAGCAACGATCGATAAGTGTACAATATATATTATTAATCATGACAAAGGATTATGTAATTTATTGCATAAAATACAAAACGAACGCAGCAATAAATAGCTTATTAACGTTATAATAAAATTAATGAAAGGGATTTCTTTCCGTAATACGCTTGAAAGGATTTAGAACCTTATTTATAATCCTACATTCATTACAAAACGGCTTAGCAGCTCGCCTTAATATAAAAATATTGTGTGTATTTTATACAAAATACTTTTATGACATAAAATATTAAGTTGTTCAAAAAAGAAAATTAAATCATGAGATTGATAATAATTAAATTTAAGTCTTAGATCTATTTTCATTAAATAAGTTGATCTAACAAAACTCTTGATTGGTTTACTTGAAGGTGTATTTTAAATCATTTTATAAAGGCAACGTCTAACGTTTCTATCCTAATTACTTGAGTTGAACTTCGATATCGTCTTCGCTATCGATATTGGTAAACGACACGACACATTCCTTGAGGCATTCATGACGATACGTGAAATCGTAATAAACAAACTCACTTCGCAATTACTATATTAATTAGGATAATCTGTCTATCGTAAAAATATCGAGAATTTATATAGCTGCTTATAGGTATGAACGTCTTAGAACAAATAATAATGTTTTTATATATTATAAGTGCTGTACTAAAACATAAACGGTTTGCACCCCGATCTTCGGTTAAAATACACGTGTTCTAGCCACAGGGATGTACGGTTTTATAAAATAACAATTTCAGAGTAGAGTAGACCTGTTTTTTTAAATAAAAAATATAATAATATTGTACGGCCTGGTGCTAAAAGGATCAATATCAATAACCCTTATTCATAATTGAAACATTGAACAGATGTTGCTTGTTTTATGTAACATATACCCTTTGCATAATATTGGTATTGGTAATGTTAAACTTATAATGTCTGAGCACATTTAATTCCTTTTTTAAATAATTTGGTTTAGAAGCAAAATGTGGTTTACATATTACTCAAATTTGTACTTGTACTCTTTTAGCATTAGGCCACATATTTATACAAGTGTGTACACTACAATACAGATAGAATTCAATCCCACGGTGTTATATTAAAATATCCTTCACGAATGCTATCGACGCCGTAAAACGTTTACATACGTATCCCAGCTTGAATTCATTAACCCGTGTTTACACTGTCCGTTTGTCCAGTGCACAAAGCGTGGCCTCGTGGACTACGCGGATATTGGGGGAGCCAGCGGCCTCGACCACACCAAAATGGAGATCTACGACAGTATATGCGGTCTCAACTCGAATGAAGGTAACTGAATAATTACGCTTACCTTGCTAGGTACTATTCATTCATAAATATATCATTTCAATTATAAATGTTAAGAAATTAAATGTTCCAATGCTGGTGTATAAGTCCTCCTCTCATTTTTGAAAAGAACCGGACTTAAAGTTTGATGCACCACGCTATGACAAATTATCTTTATATCATTTTTTATTTTTTAATTATTGTCTAATTTAAATCAAGTAAGATTCTAAATACTGATATCACCTTTTTCTAATTTGTCTAAATCGAATTACCTGTGGTATAAAATGTCTGTCTAACTCTTAATTAAGAGTGACCGAATTCTTTAGACAATATCATCAGAAGTAATAGGCATTTTACCGCTCCAGTTAACTAATAAAGTCCTCATACCTTTTAACTCAATAACAAGAATGTCCATTCACAGAAAGGTTCATAGAATTAAACTTAATTATCTTATACAACTTAATTAGTCACAGCATATAGAACGGAATAGAATATTTTTATATTAAATTTTATCTATCTTATCTAGACTCTATAAGATATAGAATAGATGATTCTGTTATTAAGGTCAACGTAACTTCTACTGAATGAATTGTGATAGAACTCGTCATGTTAATAGTTACTTTACTTTATAAGTCTGTATTTCAGAAGTCAATGAAAATCGCACCAAGATCTATTTTAATTACTTCTACTATAATGTTTCTATAATATTCTTTTTATTTATTTACCTGAGATTTACACATAACATTTTTACAACAAAAAAACTCAACATCTATCTATATACGTAAATAAAATTTAAATGGCTGATTTATATTTATTTTCATTTGTCTGTCGGATTGTTTATTTCAATCAAAACGGGTAAAAATTATAGTAGGTACATATATTCACGTACAGTATGACGTTTTTATGATTTCATGATATGATACAAATTTACACGTTACGTCACCGGGCTGAACTAATTATCAAATAATATAGTATTGATTTGATATTAATAATGCTAATGAGAATTATACGTTATGCGTTTGATAACTGGTAAACTAATTTATAAATGTTTATTTAAATAAATTATGAATTTGGGTGGAATTGTTATCGCCCTAGTACAATATCGCAGTTTACACTTGCACCTCTTTCTCCCTTATGGGTGTGTGTGTATTGTGAGAACTAATTACGAAATTTTCTCCATTTTTTTCTTATCACTGAATTAACGACACAGCAACACAACATCTGCTTATGAATTCACGGCAGGCGCTTCGATAATAATTTTCCGATAGGTATTGTTAATTTTTTTCATTCTTATTTTTACGTCAAATTATCCATTAATAAACAAATGTCACGTAAATTTTATAATTAAATTTTATTAAGGTATTTAACATTGATATATTAATAAGAAAATTTTATTTTATGATTGAATTATTACGTAAAATCTTAAATAAATGAATAAGGCTAAAAACCGAATTATATTAGATCCATATTAGAGTTCTTTTATTAAGAAATAAAACCATATACAAAATAATATTGTTTACTGGCGACATTCGAAATCGTACCAACAGCTGTTCTCATTCATAAACTTACCATATTAAAAATATGGACAAAGAAATCCGTAACATTTTCCTACATTCAGATTTGCGAACATCTTGAAGGAATATTTCAATTATTATTCCTTTCTTCTCCAACCAATATGAACGCGAAGTACTGCGTAGTTTTGACAATCTTGTCACGAAGTTATAATGACACGAAATGTGTAAAAGGGCTCACTTTAATGGGAAAAAGGATCATAAAATAATATCTAAGTGTAAAAGTATGGTACTTTTTTACGCGACTTCTGTTAGGCCATGGCTTTAAGGCTTAAAATTGATTCCATCGATCTGATCCAATATTAGTTTGAAAATTTCTTCTGACGCCTCAGATTATAAGACAAAAGACAAATGGACTGTACGGAACATTCAAGAGAAGCAACAAAATCAAAAGCAATTACAAAGTCATGTAGAACGAAATCACGCGTATTTTTGTTAATACGTCAAAGTATTTATTGGTTAACTAATTTTTTTTTTAATTATTACACACAACACAGGGATTTAGTATTAAGTATTGATTTTGTATTCGCTTTTGTGTAAACAACGCGATGTTTTCTTTTAAAGCTAGGAAGTAACATTGGAAGCTGTCACAAGACAAGTCAATCCACATTTTCCGGCAAAATATAACTTCTTAGTCCTCGTTTTGGTTCCAAGCTCGTATGTTATATTTGAGAACAATTTGTTAGATATACCAACCACTTTTATACACATATTATGTTACGCAACAAACCATAAATATTTTATCGGCATCGTTAGATGCAGTCAAAATATTTAAAAGATCATATAAATTTTTGACAGCAATATAATTCAGTGCTTTGATAGATATATTATTATATGAAAGGGGGTAAAGTAAACGAACGTTTTATTGATACATTTTTAATATTACTCTTGATAAGATTATATTGGCTGTCTTGTAAGACATTATTGGTGCAATGTAAAGATGAAAGAGTCGAAGAAAAGCAGTTCGACTTTCTTGTTTAACGTCTATACTAGTTTAAAAAACACTTATTTATTATTATAAGATATATTAATTTCAATCATATTGTGTATTAATGTCAATAATGTATTTTTTATGCTCCTAGCATTAATTTACTTTGTGGCTTAACTAACTGGCTTTGTGCAAGCCCGTCTGGTCAAAGTACTATCCACTTATTATATACTCTACCGCCAAGCAGCAGTACTCAGTATTGTTGTGTTCCGTTTTGAAGGGTGAGTGACCCAGTGTAACTCCAGGCACAAGGGACATAACATCTTATTTCCAAGGTTCGCGGTGCATTAGCGATGTAAGGATTAATATTTCTTACATCGAATGTCTGTGGACGATGGTGACCGCTTACCATCAGGTGGCCCTAGTGCTCGTCCGCCTACCTATTTAATAAAAAAATTAAATAACGAGAACTCATTGAAAAATGCATTACTGCATACATTTTATGACAAGACAATATAAAATGAAATTCTCAAATTTTGTAATAAAGAAAACAAGTCTGCGCAGATTTGTAGAGTTTAAAGGATAAAAGACAATTTCACTAAAACTAAAATAGAATATAAACGAAATTTTATTATATTTGTCAAAGTTCAAGTTTTCTTGCCTCTAAAAGCTTGCAAATCGAATCAACTCGAATAAGATTAGAACTCGTTGTGCATAATAATTGCATGTCGTTATTGACAAGTCGCGTCTTGGCTAAAATCGGTTGACGTTACTTGAATAAATTTGTTCAACGATAAAGTGCTATTTTTTAAATATCGTAATTATTTTATTGGGAAAAAGGAACATTGTATCAAATTTAATAGATGATTTCCAGGCTTATTTTTTTCATAAAAAAGTAAGTGGTAAATGAAACATCATTTAGTATACTATAAATAATTTCAATGATCCACAGCCATGTTTGATTCATATCGAGCAAAATAATTTTTCAGAATAGATCACTTAACATAAGACGTTTAAACTTCGATGAATGTGTCATTGAAAATTAATAATATTAATATGTATACTAATATTATAAATGCAAAAGTAAGTCTGTCTGTCTGTCGGTTACTTGAATCCCAAGAAGAACCCCATGAAGGACATGAGCTACTTTTTATGCATATCACCTGACAACCAACACCTTTAAATTTAATGTATATTTCATAAAATATTTGCACAATTTTTTTGGTAATTTACACATCAAGCCAACAATGCTATTCTGCAAGAACTCACTTCGTATCTCACTCGTGAAATGTTGGAAACCGAAATACGGTTAAAAGACATTTTGATGCGTATCCTTTAATAATGTTATAAGTTATTTTTTGATATGATGTCTATGTTCTGTTCAGTAGTTAGTATCGTTTTTTTTTTTTTATAACAGAATAGCTTCTACTGGTAATAATTTAAAATGAGCAATGAAAATGAAAGCATTCGAAATTTGATTTGAAGCGTTAAATTCGCAATACTAGGACACAATGAGGATGGTATGCGTGGAAATGAATTTCAAACGGCTTTCTGTTATACAAACATTCACACAAACTCTGTAGCGGATACTTACTGTTCGATTGGAATGCAATCCAATGCATTATCAAAAACGAGAAGTAGATATTTAATTATTTACATATTCCACGTACTGTGACTTAAGATGTGATTCGTTATTATTGGTGATGGTCAAGGATTGGTTGATTAATAAAAACATACCAGTGAAATCGTCTATAGCTTGTATTAAAAAGTGTACTTGGAAAAAAAACGTTTCTTGTTCGAAGCAATTCAAAATAAGAATATTATAGCATAAATAATAAAAAAAAATAGTTAATTACGCTTGTTGTTGTAAACAACTGTTTGTTGCGTGTAGGGGATGTCAAAATTTATTGGAACCGTTGTACAGTTAACGGATCGTTACTCGTTACTCAGAAAAGATTGGTTGCAGATGTATAATTATGATTCAATAAATATAGGAAACGAGCGTTAATCAAATTTATCTATTATGAGAATGTGTGATACAAATTAAAATAGATTAATTAGGTTTGTAATGTAATTAGTAAAAAGAAATTAACAGAAATAAAGCATAATATCTAAGCGTTGAAATTCATTTTAGAAAGAGATTTAGTCATTTTTATCTGTCAATAGCGCCATTTCATTTCAGCAGCGACCTTCGAAAGACCTTTGAATATGTATAAAATTATAAATCAATCATTGAAATATATTTATTTTGTTTCAGCTCATCGTCCCATGCTGATCGCGTGTGAAGATACGGTTATACGACTCGTATCCAGCGGACGATATCAAAATTCAATTACCCTGGCATTTTCACCCCTCCCCCTGGAACACTACGAACATGCTGATTTAATCTGCGGTATCAATGAAATTTAAATAAATTTATTACCTTGGACATCGATTTGCGGCTCTGGCGATTCGACAGATGTTCTTGGCTTTTGATTTTTTCTATAGAAGTCATGTCTAAGTACGATGAGTATTATTTGTCGATAAAGTTTTATAGGTATTAGACTTGTAACGACAATCTCGGTTTCAACGGTTAACTAAACTTTATGTTTATTATCAGTGCGTGATTATAAAAAAAAACATAATGTTGTAAACTTTATTGTAAAAGTCTTAACAAATATCTAACCGGACTTTGTTGTGGAATCCCATTAATTTTATAATAAGAACACGTCATGTATATGCTAATAATAAATTATAAATAATTTCAGTTGAAATTCAATTGTATCGATTTATGTTACCGATTATTTACATCACTGATAAATCGATTATATCCGAATAAACGTTACAAGCGTAGTTGGTATCTTAAGCTTAATATATATGTAAACGTTTTAAAGTAAACTTCAAAGTAGGGATAGTATACCAAGAAATACTAAATGTTTACTCATATAATGTACTTCAGAAGTAAATGTAGAAGCTATATCTAGTCAATCGGTAAAAACGGGTAGTTACTTCCCAACCGCCAAATAAATAAGGTAGTTTATTTCATAATTGTTTAGTTTTAAATTTTAAACAAATATATATGAAATTATTATGTTTCGAATGAGATTTGTTTTTTATTTTATCCCATCACTGTTTCAATACACACAACCTATTTTGATAAAGTAATTCTTATATAAAGCTCAATTATAATTTATTAACAATTCTCAACACCATGACTAACTAATAAATTATTTGAAACAAAAATTAATTAAATATAATAATGTCGTTTAAACTAAACTAAGTAATACAGCTTGTTTGAAACGCCGTATCATAATTATGAATAAAAATACTTATTACAATTTAATTTTATAGAATATTTTTTATTAATAAAAATAAATGCTTTTAATATTCTTAGTGGATTATATCATTCTACAGTAAAAAAAAAACTGCTTACATAATCATTATTCTAATAAAAAGGAGACTTTTTTGTAACACCTACTTGTAACAACAACTAAACCTATATTACATAAAACTGATAACAGAAGGTTTTCGTATACTGACGTAACAAAACGCACTCGTCCCGTCAATGACAATTAAAATGTATATTCGTAAATGAATATAAATACGTAATTATAAAATATTTTTGCTTTATTAACACAGCGAGGTAGCGCTGTACTTCGGAGGGCTATCGTGAGGTTCCAGACTCGTATTCCGGGTAAAATACGTACAAAGTGCTTTTGGCTTCAAAAAACTCATAAAACTGTTGATTCCACATGATCTCATAAACAGTATTTTCGAAGTAGCATCACACGTTATTTTGAAAGAGATAAAGATTTTATCTATGAATGTGCATTCGTTGACATTGTGCACATAAAAAAAACGCACTCGTCACGTTAATGACAATTAAAATGTATATTCGTAAATGAATATAAATAATATTATTCTTGCCGGTTTTTTTGGGTGGAACCTACATATAGTAAGCTAGATTCGATAATTTTTAAATAAAAAAGTACAAATTCATAAAAGTTTCTCTGATTAATTCTGAAAAAATTGTAATGAACTTATCTTTGATTAACAGTAAAACAGCATACTTAAGACAATATTTTTAGTACTTTAATTTAATATACATAGCTATGTTACTAGACAGGACTATTAATCTAATACTGTTTGACTATTTATATTTCTTTCTCTGATATTGTAAGGGTACTTTTTTCTAAATTATAAAAATAATTTTAAAATGAAACCAGAATTTTAATTAAAATTTATTGAATAATTGTCTGAATAAAGATATGTTATTTGATATTTAAAGCAAACCATTATAACTATAGTCTAAAATATTCAGATAAAAATATTTGCTTTACTACAGTGAAATTTATCATCATAACAATGTACAGTGATCTCCATATAAAGTAAAAAAAACAGCACGTAAATGACCCACAGTTTGACCAATCTTGACTCACCTTAGAGATTGCTTAGGAGTTATTCCAGCGCAATGCTTCGCTGCTATTGGTGTATTTTCAAAATTGGCAAAATTTCTTACAATACATGCACGCTTACTCACGATGATTTCCTTCACGGCTATGAGATTTATTTTTGTAAATGTGATTTTAGCACAAATTAGGGACACGAAAACTTACTGGAAAATCGTATTTCAAGTCGCAATGAATGATTAAAATTCAAGAATAATATTTATTTTAACTCTACCGTGTATTTATTTGTAATACAGATTTTACAGAAACAATGATTATTCATTTTTTTTTTAAATAAACTTCGAGTAAAATTTGTACCGAATAAAATAGTATATTTGCAACATTATTTGCAGATCACTGTACATGACGTACAATAATATCGGATTTAATTTAATTTATTATTTTAAATGTTCTAATAAATAAATATAGATGATTATTTTAACAGATATTTCTAAAGCGTAGCACACAATATTGAAATCCAAAATTATTAACAGATATTGTCAATGTCATTTGCATTTCAGTTTTAATAGGTATTTTATGAGTAAGTGCACACCTATATGTATACATTACATAGCACCTAATTTTTAAGCAATACCTACCAGATTTCGAAACAGTAAACTTGAATTTATATTATAACATTCGAAATTATATTATTATGATATTACGGATGATAGAATCAGAGTTCATTTCTGAACGGACAATTAGATAGCTGAGAGATGATTGGTTGCCTATATTATATTAGATAGTTTTGAAATTTACCTAATGATCTGGATATAATAGTTTCATTATTTTACATGTTTATGTTATTAAAACAGTTAGTGTAAAATGTCGTCAATAGATGGGGTTAGTAGGTCTTTAAATCGCGCTATAATTGTCTTAGGTTATTATTTTAAGTATATCGTAATTCATAAAATGTTTCATTCTTCGTCAGTTAATCAGTTGTTATCCAATGAAGCTTATTCAATGATTAACTTACGGAAAATCATTTTGACTCTATTTCGTCTAAAAAAATACTTTGTATTAGTGTAACTGGTAAAAACTACTAAACTAATACAAGACAAGTCTATACTGACACTGACGATTTTGTTCATTATAAATGAATACAAAGATACATTATTAATAATTATAATAAATCTATTCGAAATATGAATTTGAAAGAGTTATTTATTATTGATCCTCGTATTTCTTTAAAGTTTTCATCTCAACATTTTCCTGTAAAGCTGACAAACATACTAAGAGTTTTAATGACTCATTTGTCTTAAGTCTATCAGCCGTAATATCATAATTTAAACAATATATATTTACAGTTCAATTTTACATAAAAAATAAAGAAGGATCTATATTAGATATAACAAGTTTACATTAACATAACGTCGGAAAATCAAACGATATGTTCTCTACACATTCTGTCATTATACAAATCTTTCTTAAACATTCAGTATTATTTGATTTATAAGTTCTTTGCATGTTTATAAATTAAAAAAAAAAATAACGGAATGTTTTTACCAAACCGATTTCAATATAGACCTTCTGAGTACAAATTTAGCGTAAAAAGAAACGTTGAAAACGTCAATGCCATAGTGTTTTGAATGTATCGTAATATTTATGATACGTATATAATGTAATGACAGTCTTTTCCGCCGCATTCCTTTTCACTTTCGCATATCTTATCAAATTCCATATAAATACATCACATGGAAAGTAATTAGTATAATTTTATATATTTTTATAATCAAATTTAAAAAAAATAATACATATCAATACAATCTATTTCAACAGCGTTACTATATAATAAATTTGAATAATGTTCTTATTTTATTGCTTTTTAATTTTTTTTTTAAATAACTTCACTGTTTTTTTTATGTGATATATCGTTTCATTTTTTTCTAATATTACGAGTATAAAACGTCACAGGTGCTGTCACGAGCAAGCTCGTACAATCGCATTTAAAATCCACATAGATAATATACAAATATTATATATCCGAAATATAGTAAAACATACCAATGAAATCGGAAATTAAATTACATTTTTTTTTATCTTGATTTTAAACTTCAATCATCATTATGCCGAATCATTGCGTTCACGAAAAATCTCATTTCACAGCTCTAAATATTTTTACAGGAAAACATTTTATTATTTAATATTATACCGTTGTTAATAAAACATCCTGTGTAATTATCATATAGTAACGTCATCGAGTCCATATTCAATAAAGTGACAGTTAGTTCGAGATTGCAGTTGCAGCGCTCAGTTTATTCGTAAGCCGATCTAACACAATATCAAACATCAATTCTTGCGTAACACATAAAAGCTTACACAATTAACATTTAAACATTTAATTTCTAACAAAGAGTACTTTCTCTAAGGAACTACACATTTATTTACCGAGGATTATGTTTCGAATAACTAAGAAGGATTATCTGAACTCTTATAAATAGAATGATTAATTGATATTACAGTACTATTAATGTTTTAATTTAAAAAAATATATATATATTATAATTCAAATAAATATTTTATATGAAATAAGTCATAATATTATATGAGATTTTTATTATCTACAACATTCTTAATATTTTTTTTTATATTTAAAATTTATATAATATACTAAAATATGTCTAAATTTTACACTGAAGTGGAAATACCACTAAAATTGTGTGAAAACATAATTATTTAATGAACAATTTCAACATAGTATTATAACATATAATACAAACGATAATACGAGATACTAATCAAAATCACATTTAATCTAACAGATATATTTCTTAAAATATCAACGAAGATTAATTATAATTATTATTCACAACTTTAATAATAATTAGGATGATAATTATTTTAATGGTGGTTAGAGACGCAGATTTAGTTTTAGGCCCGAATAAAATGAAACTAACGACGTTATAGAACTCTTTAAATTTTGTTAATTTAAACAAATTACTATTATTATGACATTTAAATTCGTTCATTGAAAAACAAAAAACTATGGAACCATGAAACCATTGATAGAATACATACTTGCTTTTTTTTTAAGTTTACATGGGACGTCCCTGGCGTTATTATTTTGTTTATTTAAAATCTGACGGTTTTAAATATTCAAAATTGGAATTTAATTTTGGAAATGAGTTTCTATATCGCAACTGTTTTTATTATTTTTTCAATGAATATTTTTAAATCAATCGCTGTTCCATTCAAAGCATGCTAAACGTAATCGCCTAGAACCTTCTAAAATCTATTTTTCTAATGATTCCGGTTATCGCTAAATATTATATTTCATTTATCACTTTACATCTTATTTTTAACTAATTAAAGCTATCCCATACAACTTCTCAAATTGTGCTTAATTCGACGAAAAAGCAAGATAGTGCGTCATTTATCTGAACTGTGTATAAATTGAGAAGGATAACATCCCTTGAAGTACCTATTTAGTGTTGGACAGATGCCTGTGTAAATTAACACTACGTGCTTATAAATTCTTAGTTATAACAATTTAGTGTATACTAAAGTGATCACTACCATATATTAACTAACAGCGACATTTAGTACGAATATTACAGTTGAATAAATTGATGGCAATACTAATTTTGAGCGCACATTAAAGATTTTTCTATCGACCTATAGTTTAGACGTTATCGAGCGATATTTCCGTATTGAATCACATTTGGAAATCGACTAAACTGTGAATGAAATAATCAATGTGCGGTTAGGGTAAATGGCACAATTCATTTGTGTGTAAAACCATTCATATAATATATATATAATACAATACATATTAAAATCGTTCAAGTTTAATTGACAACCACATATAAATATTTATTATCGCTAATGTTTTTCATTTTACAAATACCATGTTTAAAATTTTATTAAATTCATAAGATGATTTCATTTTAAAGCATTTTCATGCTGATTACGTCACTTTGACGGAAAAATACGTTCAATGCCATTATTAGTTATTGTATATAAAAAAAAAAGTTGAAATTTAATAAAAAGGTATACATAACATTCTATATATAATATTGTTGGGAATATAAATGTTTTATATTTATAAATAATACCACGATAAGATACAATTAGATCTGTTACTACATATACTAATTTGCACAGCGTTTATTTTGATATCCATTTACCATGTGATTTAGTATATTATTAACGATTACTAAGGTACTATATATACGTCCCATTATTGGTACATAGAAAAGTTTTATAATATTTAAAAGTTTATCGGGATATCGCGTCCTAAATGTAAGAAGGGTTATTTACAAAATATAGTATTATTTGTATGAAGTCATAAGAATTGGATTTCATAAGATACTCAAGTGGTACGAGCCGATAGCGTCCTAAATAGTAAATATATTGTTAAAAATTCGTCTCACATCGTACACACTTCTATACATATAATATAATATTCTAAAATTTCGCTCTAATATAGATATGTATCGTTTGCTATTAAAGCAGAGGCACACATTGATATGTATTGTGATAGCTTCAATGTTATGTTAAAGCTGAGCAACGCTTCAACAATTAAAGCCGATGTGTAAAAATTTTTTTTTTTTCTAATAAAACTAACACACACTTAACCGGTCTCAATAATATTTGACCAAGAACTAAACATATATCCAAGGATCTACAAATCTACTAGGTAGAGGAACATCGTGAAAACTAATCACATAAGCGGCTACTCCATTCTCTTACATAAGTAAATACAGAGATTATAAAATTATCTTTTTTATTTCTTACAATTAAATATTAGCCTGTTTCAACTGGACCGTGGAAGGAAACTAAAATTAACAGTACAGGTAATTAAATAATTCTGCAAATTGTTTTAAGAATGTCAATTGTTTTGATGCGTTAGAAGTAACTTAAGTCTAAGCGATATTATGTGATCTCCAATGTTTGCTTTTAAATAACGTTTTACATTAACGTGCGATCTGTGATAGATTAATTTATAGAGCCACCGTCGTCGCCAGAGCAGTGAGCAGGATGATGGGTAACGTGGTACCAGCGACGCTCGAATAGGGCCCGGTTACGGCACCATCACATGGAACATGTTCCAATTCTGAAAAAATAATATCATATTGTTAGGG
This sequence comes from Vanessa atalanta, assembly GCF_905147765.1. Taxonomy (NCBI): domain Eukaryota; kingdom Metazoa; phylum Arthropoda; class Insecta; order Lepidoptera; family Nymphalidae; genus Vanessa; species Vanessa atalanta. Next base: position 4,361,462 of record NC_061877.1, read on the forward strand.
TATAATTACATCAAAATATCATAGTAAATATCTATAAAAGTATTTTTGAATCGTCATGTTACTAACTACTAGATTTGAAAGAGATATTCAGAAAACTAAGTAGATTTGACAGAGAACCTTCAAGAAACTTAGTAGTGAATCTTTTTCATCAATTTACATAGCGTTTATTAAATACGAATAGTTGTTATTTACTCGCATGTAAACAAACAAATATGTTAATATAACATATTCACAGTTTTTTTATTATCAAGTAATAAGCAGCTTAATCAATATTTTTTGGTAATAAGTTTTAAATGTCTTAATAATAGAAGTTGAATCATTTTATATATAATTCAAATATACTCATTATTTGATTGAAGTCGAATTGAATACCAAAATAATGTTGTACTTAAATAAAAACTTATACACTCAAAGGTCGATTCAATGTTATTTAAAATTTAAGCTTCGAACTGGTTTAGCGAAGAATCGAAATTATACGTTTTTACTTAACATCACAGACTCAGTAATTTCGGCACAGCAAAAAAAAGTTCGTACCGACAATTTTATGTCGTCGACCGGTTCTGTGCCTTTGAAGAATTTATATTAACTATTGAAGATACGACCTTTTATAATGTTGAGATCGAAATTGCGATTCAACGGGGAAATGCTGCTAGCATTCTTGTCACCGTTCCACGCTATCAGGATTCGTACAGTAACTATTTTTAATGCATATTTGTATATATTTAAGGCTATATGTTAATTGTTATACAAATAAGGTGGTTCAATAAAAGTTTATTGCGTGTTTTAAGTTAAGTATTGATAAAACCCTTTCCGTTTTCATTGAAATTAAAATAAAGAAAATAGCATTGATTTACTAAGCACCGCCTGAACAATATTTATAGCTAAAGGTATGAATTTAATATAAATTAAAACAATTAAAAATAATAATTAACATTTCTATTATTTCTTCTAGACTTGTAGCTTTTAGTTTTATGACCACTGATTATTTTATTTTATTTGTATGTTTTTCTTTAACATTTAATTAAAATTTATAACAAAAGAACAATTATAAAGGCTAGTAAATATTTCATTCCTTAATAAAACGAAATTAGTATTAAAACAAAATAATAAACGCTGTTGTCTAAACTTTATATTATAAATTAGTAAATAAACTCAATAAAATGATAGTTGTAACAAAAATCGTATAGCGAAAACTTGCCCTAACATTATCTCTATCGAATTTATCAATTCCAAGCTGCATTATTACCATTAAGCTTGTTCAGGAAGTCGTTCCAGAAAGCGCAGGCGGAGGCTCGGGGTCCGCGTGGTCCGGCCGGGCCGCTTGGACCGTCAGCTGTATACGTATAGTAGTGGGGCGACGACCGCGAGTACAACGGCCATTTCTCGTCGGGCTTGTGCGGTTTCCTGCAATATTATAATACTATTTACTACAACAACTCTGAGAGAAACCTGTTATATTGTATGAAGTAATCGACTCATTACCTTTAATGTCTTGTTAATTTCGTTGATATATTAAATGTAATCGCAAACATCATTGTTTTAATAATGTTATTTTTTTTATTACATATATTTGTAAACTTAAGATATATAAATAACAAAAAGTTATTCACAAAATATATGTATATAAAATAAATAAGAAACAGTCATCACAAAAACCCTAGATAAATTTTAAGTAGGTATGTAAAATTAATAGTCCTGTCATTATTGACATTCGAAATCGAAAATTTAATTATAATTCCAAAAGTTTTCAAACTTCGGTCAAGTGAATGGTACATTGGGACGACAATAAATCTCATTTTGCAACCTTGTCCGCAGTCCGGAACATTGTTAAAATTGCAATTAAATTAATTTTTGCTGTATGGTCGTGAAAAAAATTCCAAAAGTTCTGCAAAATTGAGGACGTTTTCGATATAATATTTCATATCACGTATTAAATTTGCAACCAATCTAAGTGTACGGAACATTTTTTGTTATTGAAAATATATAACAAGAAAAAAATTTCAAAATAAAATATTTATGACCGAAAATATAGATACAACAATAAATATACTAAATATTAATGAATACTTATACATTTTATATTGAAGTATATAATATTATCTTTTAAATACGAAAATAAAATTATAATAACATTTTATACAACAAAATATATTTCTAAAAATAAAAAATAATTAAAACATATTTTGGAATAATTCCTTGATTAATTATATTATGCTGTTGCTTCTACGGCATGACATATAAGTTCTGTTAATTTTAGCGTTAATGTCACTTTGATTATACATTCAAAGTGACATTAACGCTAATTTAACCGATACAGGCGAGAGATCGTATGACAGGGGCAGTCAAAACGCGTCTGCGTTTCCCGTACACATTTATCTCCGTCTCATGTTCTAGTTGCATTAATTGGACGTCAGACACTACAAACCAAGTAGATTGGCCCTTGGTTTACGCATTTAAAGCGTAACTATTATGTTACGCCGTTTATTTATTTCAAAAGGTTAGTAGCTTAGTTATTATAGTAAGCTTAGTTGTAATAAGTTTTATCAATACCAATATTATAAAGGAACTATGTCTGTCTATCTGTTGCTGTTGCACTGAACCGAATTTGATTAAATTTGATATAAAGCGAGCTTAAACTCCAAGGAAGAACATAGGCTACTTTTTTGTGATTATCGCCTAATGACCAACCCGTAAAAGGCATTTGAAACTGCGAGCGATAACTAATTTGAAAGAATTTTCTTGTTATAATACCAACTAGATTTTTTTATATACCAATTTTTCATATGAAATTATTTAAAAAAAAGTATAATAGCGCTTCTCTGTGTTTGTAAATATAACTTGGAAAATAGCTCGTATAAGAAATCCGTATAGAAATTTGTAAATTATGGTACAAGCGTAAATAATTTTATTTATGATGACAATGATTATATAATAGATAATAATATTAAGTTTTATACGGCCCAGTCGTTCGACTCAGTTAAAGTGAATCTAATGAAAGATATCATGCTGTAGGCGTTAAAATGTCGTCTTCAATTTGTGGGGGCGTGAATAAAAAAATATATTTCTATATATATCGGCATCTTGAAACACAGAATAAATTTACAAACAATAGACTATCATAACTATTTTCTCAGATACTAAGAGCCACAACTATCTGTATATTAAATCAATTTCTGATAAGTAATACTATCGTTCCAACGAGTATCAAGCTGGCAGACAGTCTTTGCCCTTGGCGATCCCGTGGCCTCACCACTCGGCGGCATGGTGGAAACCCGAGGATGGTTTTAGTGGGTAGGACAGGGCATTAGCACTAGCGTGCCCTGGCACGGGGCATTAGTTCCCGGTTGAGTCCCACATACCCGTCCCGGTCCCCCGACCGGGCGGCATGCGTAAATGCATTTCCTCCTCGTTAAACAAAAAAAAAAGGCAGACAGTCTAACAAATTAAACTTACCCGGTTAAAGCGAATCGTGTGAAAGACTGCATGATGTGAGCGGCCAGATCTCGTTCCCGGGTGTGGTACTGAAGGGACATGTTGAGAGGGTGTCCGAAGACGTACTCCATTTCGTCGCCATGCATCACGCCCATCCATTCACCCCAGAGGCTCGTGCTTGTACGCTGAAATAAAAAAGGTATTTGTGTTTTATATACATAAGTAAGGATGAAAATATAAATTTCCATTAATATCCATTTGAACCATTTATTCATGAATTTAATGATAATTTAATATAATGATGTTTTGCTTGTGTTTTGTATAGAATAACCTAAACATTGTATGTACCCAAGACACGTTCACGCCTTGACAAAGTAAGGCAACACAGTACGGGGCTCTACTATTTTTTATCCCCAACTTCACTCCCTCGGGGGGCATTTGTAAAATGGATTATAATTTCGTATTTGAGGTTCAACTTTCATCAACTTCAGTTCAGTGGTGTAGCCGTAAAAGTTTAACACACATTTCCAGATCTGTTAGTGGACTATTTCGTATTTTGGGTTATTTCGGACTAAGTCTTCTTATTTTAAGTAAAATTATCATATCATATTCATTAAATTTATTATATTATTTTAGTTTCATTTTATTTAATTCAACGGTAATTTATGATTTGTATTATTATATTATATTTGTTTATGTCGTTCGAAGTAACTAAATGTACTTACATAATATATGCGAGGTAAACAAAGTCAATCCAACGGTTATGTTCACATTTTAATACGAAATGTCAAACCCGTGGGGGAGTGTATATGTGACTTAGTTAAAATAATACAACCCACTCACTTTAGTTGACTGAAGTCAAAATAAACGCCTACACTATAAAGTTTGAATTCAATTCTAATAACCGTCCTTATCAGATTCAAATGAGAGTAATATAACTTTGGGAAGTACACAAACATTTTGGTAACGTTTCATTGTTTATTTTATTAAAATGACTTTGTGCTTTGTTCATAAAGCCAAGCTATTGCAGTGTTTTCTTGATTTGTAATTTATTTCAAAGAAAATTACTGTTGTTTGTTGTTTTACTACCTTTTTTAATATCTTCTAAGCAGTGGCGTAGCTATCGTAGGGCCAGGTGGTGCAGTGCACCAGGGCCCCTGAGCTCTGGGGGCCCTCTAACCTAAGCTATGGAAAGAGCCCTGAATAGAGATGAAGTATGGATTTAATTTACTAATGATATGTTCAACTCACTGTATCCTGTATCCTATTCTTATTCCTATCTATAATTTTGAAGGCCAATATACCTTGAAGAGGGGGCAAGGGCACGATTCTTTTTCTATGCACCGGGGCCCTTACCCACCTAGCTACGCCACTGCTTCTAAGCGTCCACATAGCGTAGTTAAACCATTGATCCGATTGTGATAAAGTTAAGAAAATTCTGCTAACAACATATGCTAGTCCGCCAAGCAATGCCATAAAAAAAATGTATCTTATTGGACCCCTACTATCTCATTCCACCCCTCCGAAGTCGGTCAGATAGCCTGGTTATTTATAAAAATAACAAGAAAATTGACATTTAAGTATTACGATGTTCAAATTTGAATAACTTAAACACAAAAACATATTAAATTTATACACAAATGCATGTGAGTTTTATTTAGGGATTTAAACAATCCTGTATCTTCTTTCAAATGTCCAGTCAAAGATCATAGAGGGAATGCATTCTTTAATTAAACAGTCGTATCGCAAAGTTCATAAAGTTGGGCTAAGATGTGGTGAGCGGTTTTTATCAAATTAAAATGTGAACCGAAACGGAACTAGTTCATTAGTATGTATTAGTGAAGCAAATTGCACTGAAAGGCATAAATATAAACGGTAGCAGGTCACAGCCGAAAATAGCTCTCGTTAATCTGTGACCTTTGGGTCTCAGATACGTCTGACAATGCAGAATTAATTTTATTAGTCATGTAGGGATACCTTAGTTAACAGTTTTAAAGAATCCATCAAATAAAACAAATTGTTTGTTTCGTTTTTTGTTTTAATTCCATGAAGTATAAAACTTTTTTTTTTGATTAATTGTTAATATATTATTTAATTGCTACCGATGTAATACTGTATTATTTGTACAATATCTATAATTTTCGTTAATGTTGCGTAACGAACAAATAGGTAATGGTTTATTATTTTTTTTTAATTTTGGTTTATGTATAGACTGTAACTGAATATTACAAAGTCGCAAGTTAATTACTTAAAATAGTCTCTTTGCTTATTTCAAAAACTACTCGATCGATTATCGTCTTTGTATTTTCAAATTACATTTCAGTACTTATTATATTTTCGTTCAGGTGATTGCATGCAAAGCAATGACAAGACGCCAATTATTATTATATAACTGCAATGAAATACAATACTAAGTGTATCGTACTTTATTTCAAGCACGCTTTTAAATTTAAGCAATTAATGCTTTTAATATGAAGTCAAGAAAATGCGAAATTATATGTAATTTACAAAAAAAAAACGGAAGATAACCGAGATGGCTCAGTGGTTGTAGAGCACGCGAATTTAAACCGATGTTTGCGAGTTCACGCCCGGGCAACACGAGTGAATTACACGGGATAAGTACGTATTTAATCTCGTGCTCGATAAAGGAAAACATCGCATTGAAATAGTGAGGTATCCCAGAAGTGGGACGTTTATCGTTTGTTTATTATTTACTAGAAGAAGGTTGACTGCTGTTCCACATTGCAATAACTACTATGTTTAACAAAAACCAATAATGATATTGAAACTACATAATGGTCAAGATATTGACCTACTTATATTCCGTTATCGTTCGTCTGTCAAAGCGTGAGTCGACAAATCGGCCCCTACTTAACTTCCTGATTTATAGCGTACCATTTATCCCATTTATTCTGAATATATAGGTCGACTTTCAAATTCCTTTAACATCAATTTTGGATTTTCAAACGGTCATTATAGTTAGGAATAATAACGTGATTTATTGAGATAATTTATAAACGATATAATTAGGCAAATATTTAACATATAATTTGCGAATTTAATCCAATATTTCTTTTTTCTTGTAATAAAGTCATACATTATTTGTGTACAAAAATCTCATGATATGAATAAAAAACGAAGTTTAGTAGTTAGCTCGTATCGCTGGAGATTCAGAGGTATCGGGGCTTAAATCGGTTCTATGAAATGTATATATGTATATTAGTTACACCTCAAAGATACATTCCCGGGCCTCAGAATTCACGTTCAGCTGTTGGTCCCGGGTATAGTCTCCGACTATATATCCGACTAAAAGAGTCCACTATGATAACATGTTCAGATAGCTAGTTTTTAAAATCATTCGGGGTGCCGAATGGCTTGTTTTCATTTCTTATACTTAGCAAACGCTGTCATTTTGCACGATGACATCGGGCAGGATTTGTTCTAGCTTTTGTTCCAATTATGCTTATCACTATCGGTATTATCTATAAGTTTTTCATGATTTCAAGTGTAAAGCAATAAAACACCTTAATTTTCGAGTTATAGCGTCGCCCACGTGTGAGCTATATGCAGATGCTAGATACATTTTTCTAGGATAAACAGTATATGTGCTAGTTCTACAAAATTTTACTCGTACAAGGCATAAAGTGTCTATAATCTACTTATATATTTTAAAAGTAAGCGTCCCATGAGTAAATATCACTTAAACCTTCGTTGCAAGAATGCCTTTTTATTCCTTTCCCGTTGAAGCCAGTGCCGTAATATCCTGATACATATTTTATTATCTTTTGTCGTGGCACACAACTTTAAACATCTAAGTTTCGCTTCAGTCGCGATGTATTCATGAGACTATTAAAATTCACTAATTTTTGTTTGATGTTCATAAGTTGACCTCGGAGTTTACGATTTTGTTTAATTTCGCCTTTTGGCACAACTTAAAGCAAAGAATTGATCGACCTAATCGGTCACTTAACTAAAGTTGATAATTTGAATGCTGTCAAACTTTTGAGAACTAGCTTTTTTTGAATAAAATAAAGGGTTTTTTTTAAATTTTATAGATTAAACTAGATTGCAATTTAGTTTAGCGATAGCGATTTTGTTGACAACAGAATCCACAAACTGCATTTACATCGTGTATCGTTATGTAGTAAGATTTTAAAATAAATGCTATATATATGCATAATTGCGTTAGAATTATAAGGAAAACTATTATGTAGCTGACATTGTCATATACATAATACCTAGGTATCGAGGTGCATGGACATAGTTACATTGTTTATTTAAGTTGCTTTAAAACAAGATCGGAAAATATCTTAAGAAAATATTAACTTCTAGTTGTTTAACACTTATATATACAAAAATAGGTTTAATACGTGAGTTTAAGAAAATATGAGTTTATAAACAAAATTTTGCATGAAAATCTCAATCTCAAAGGTAGTTAAAAAAATGGTAGGTTACCAATTTTTTCAAACATTTGAACGATTATCCAAATTTTTGTTTCGAAACATTTAACTAAGTTATCAAAATCGCAAATCGCAATGTTCCACGAGTGCAATAAAACTTCGTAACCAAAACCGAAATGGCAACTAAACTACAGACTAACTATTTTAAGTTCAATTCTGCTCCAATATTTATCCAATTCCACTGTAATATAATCCAATGACTCCATTCAAATGAAAGCCATTGAAGTTTGAAATTAATTCCCTAGTGACGTTCCACTTTATCGGAATAATAGCTTCAAAATACTGACTACATACGTCCGATTTAATTTCCGATCATCAGCTAGTATTGTCATACTAATTTAAAAAGACATATCATGACCAGTTTTTTGAAAATTGCTTATCCTGTTATATAAAAATACATGCGTCTATAATATTATATTTCATAGGAAAATTTCATTTTATATAATTATTTTGGTTACGTATTTTTAATTAAACAATTCAACAATTGAAAAAATCAACCTCGACAGATTTCGCCCTTCTTCTTAAGTATGTATATGAAGGCGTTGATAGAGACACTGTCAAGTTACAAACATTGGGGTGCAGTTGAGACTAACTTAACAAAAAACCTAACAACTTCTTTATAAGCCCGACCCGGTTTGAACCTATGAGCTTCATCCACTTATTTTGTAGAATGACTGTCAGATAATTCTAACAAAATTCGTATTAATACTTTCGAACTGTAAAAACGTAAAACAGTGGGCTGATCCTTTGGTCAAAGTAAGTCAATAAAAAAAAAAATTGGAAATAAAAAAAACACCAATCTTCGAATGAAGCTAAATTTATTTATTATGTTTTTCGCAATTTCAAAACTGAATATGGACGAATTTCAGCCATTGGTCAAAAACTAATTTAAAATAAATTCTAAGTAAAAAGAGGCAGGTTTAAATAAACAAAGCCACAAATTTTCACCTCGCCTCGCATAAACCTTACCAGTAAGGGAAACCTTCCCAGAAAGGGGTCGAGTATCGGTATCAATAAACTCTATCTGAATCTCCATTGAAATAAAAAAAAAAACAAATGTATGCAGTACGTACTCATATTCAAATCGACTTTTAAGATTAGACAACAAAAGACGTATATAAGAGTACCCAAGGCGATTTGCGAACAATTTATTGACAGTGCTAGACTTGCAGTTGAATGACGCAAAGACTTAATAATCTTTGATAACAACAAATATTCCTCGTGGCGTTTACTCCTGTGACCTTCATAATGAAGATTTATTTATATAAAACGATTATTTAAATTCGTTGCTACTATACGTATGTAAAGAGCCAAGACTGAGGCAAATGCGCCAAACCAAATAACGCACCATTATTATTTTCAAAAGCAGGAGGCTGCCGGTAGCTAATTAGAGCAAATACGTTAAATGCTTCGAATTTCCTCCAGTATTCCTCAAAACAAATTCAATAAACCAAGGTTAAGCAATCACAAAGACTGGAAACATTTTTCACACGGTAATTCAATGTTCTTTCGTGTTCTCTCTCTTTTGTGAAGAAGTACAATGAGGAACAATACACTACAGTAACATCGTTATGTTTTAATGAAGTGTTTGCGTTACATATTTCTCTGTGGACACTTTTAATTTTACACAAGAAAGCAACACAGGCGAGGCGAGGCTGTTGCTGACATTTTAATGCATACTTTGTTAGCTTAGTTTTAATTATTAAAAATCTCTTAAAAGAAATCTTTGTCTTGTTTTCTTCCCGTTATAATATTTTTCATTTGAAAAAAAAAACATCAACGATGCCTAGATTAAGTGCTTGAAACGACTTTTTTGCTGCTGAACAGCAAACACTTGATGTAGTAGGAACTTATTAATTTAAGTATATTCTTAAAAGCATTTTAAAAATGACATTTTGAAAGTATATTATGTTGAAAGGTGAAGTCGCTACTTCCTCGATAAGTTGTTCTGCAGTTGGATCTGCAGCATTCGATCAATTTAAAATGACAAGGCTGTTATTGTGTTCAATTTTGATGTTAATTTTACGCTGATTTTTTAACAATTGACGGCCTCGTTAGCCTCTTGGTTAACTTATAAAGCTGCAGATGTTGGGCTTAAACTCCTCACTCTCCTTCGTACTCTATAGGATATGTATTCCCTGTGTGGGTTGATAGCGATAGGCTGTAATACGATCAGTATACAGTGTACACATACCAGGTGCATTTTACATAAAAAAAAGTCGCCGGTTGTAACAGACTAAACACATTCTATACTATGTACACCAAATAAATGCGATTACGGTGTGCGAACGATATTGATGTGTTCGCTAAAAATTAAATTACTTTAGATCATAGTTTATTTTATTCTGTTTATTCAAATAATTAACGTATCATCGTCATAATCACAACATTCATTATATGTATAAATGTTTAAACGGAAAGAAATTACTTATGTACCTTTCACAATATACCAGCATTTTATTTGCAACTGGTTAGCTTTAACCGCAATTTTGTCTGATGTTTCGTTTATACATTAAGAATTATTAAAAATAAAGATTATTCAACGTAATAACGTCATGTCAAAAAAATCATGTTACTATGTTATAATAATGTAACACAAATCGTTACAATTATAAGTCAATTGTCAATTAAAACGTTAATATACTAAATTTAAATTAAGGAAATGGTTGTCTGTACAAAATGTAGGAAGGATGTTAGACCAATATATCTCAATTTTCGCTTTGCGATCAATCACAATTTATTCTCAGTTCACTAAGGGTGAAATATAAACAGATTGATTTTTAAGTTAGCTATTTTTGTCAATCCTACTTGCAGCCACTCTATCTGTTTTAAAATAGGTAGGCTGCCTAGCGAATAAGTTATCTCATGGTAAGTGGTCGCCACAGCCAATAGACACCGGCTGTAAGTAATACTAGCCTAAATAAGATGTTCTGACCTCTATGCCTATAGTTACTGGCTTTCATAAGTGACACAGAATAATACTAAGTACTAGAAGATAAAAATTAGCGGTAGAAATTGGGATGAGTTGATGGCGCCTACAAAAACGGCCTTACCTACCTATCTTCCTGGATTCTCCGTTTGTGAACGCAATCAAAACGTTTTTACCGGTTACGTCATCGGTCTATAAAATCTAGACCAATATTTAAATTTTCGACCGAACGATCAATATCAATTTACACCTAAAAAATTGTGATTGTGATGCTGCCTGACAATAAAATGGAGACACATTAAAAATCATATAATTAAATACTATATTTAACAATACTTGGCAGGGCTTTGAGCAAACCAGTCTAAGTAGCTACTATTATCTTTCAATTAATAATAAAAAGTGCAATGGAAACAATCGACATTATTTTCTAATTGATATGATCTAATGATGGCAAGATAACTAAGAAGTAAAGATAATCTTGTTTATAACAATTTACCTCATGCTCGACGGTTAAGGAAAATTTCTTGAGAATATCCACATGACTGTTTATGTATTACGAAATTAAAGGACGATAGAGGGTATTTTTTTAAAGTATAAGTAGAGATTTTAACAATAGACACCGCCATTGTTAGTAAAGTAATAGCTGATATTAACAATAAAAAAGGATTTGGGTCAACAAGACTGTCTTGAAGTCGTAGTCAACATAAACATGGCGCTCTATCCTTTTTCATATTATACTATTTATTTATATTTCATTCATTTATTACGCCTTGGAGTTGGTTAAAAACAACGCCTTCTGTGTATATAAGTGTAATTGAAAGGCGAAAATTTACTATTCGATTTGAATTATTTTCAGAAAATGAAGAGACATTTTATATTTTTCACTCAAACTAATTTTTCAGTATACATAAAAGTTCATTTTAAAGAATGTTATCTATATACGTTTCTATGTCAATGTAAACAACATGAAATACTTTTTTTAATCCAAGTCGACGTTGTTTTTAAGGAAGCATTCATCCACCGACACATTTCCTGCGACTGTAATTAATGACAAGATCCTGTTCTACTTATGAAGAAAAGTACTAGGGCATGTCTTCACAAGAAATACGACAGATTGCAAGAAAGATAAGTTTTTCATGAGTCGGCGAGGTTATTTATATAAGTTTATTTCTTAAGATATTGTCTTTGACATTTTTACTAAATCAACTGATTGTTTTGTCCCATGATAACTTGAAACATATTATAACTTTACAAGTCTTTACAAGGTTAGTGAATAATCGGCGATAGCGCAGAATCAGTGTAATAGACTAATAATTTGAACAATAATGTATTTTCAAAAATCTAAATTGAATATTCAGTCATTATTTGTTTGCGATTAATCTATAGATCTTGTGACGAGTTGACGCCTAGACTTAAGCGTAAAACCAAAAAAGAGTAACAAAATTTTAAAAAGTATTTTATTGTAATGTATTTACTCGAAAAAATCTGAGATCTATCTGTCCAATCCGCAGTTGAATAAAAAAACCGGCTCTATATTGACCATGTAGGTACTTCCAAGCGAAAACGAACATACATATATACATTGTACACCTACGGAGAGTACTTTTAGCTTCGATCGCTCTTTGACGTCCAATGTAAATTGCAAAAACAGTTTTCCCACTAGGCAAGCCTTTAAGGCTATATATCTGTTTCCGCCATCAGGTCAAAAAATAAATGTTGCTGGCAGCCTCTTTGCAAGGGCCCTTGCGTATGGTTCGTTAGCTAAATTAACGTGTTAGCTCAAACGGGTCTGCAGTTTGAAGTGCTTCTTCTGCACGGGAATCTCTCTAATATTTTTATGTGTATTTCGCTGCTTTAGTTAAGTGCATAAATCTGCGGATAGCGCTTCTTTATAAAATATGCTATGTTTCAAGGTCATGTCGGAAAAAAGGTGCTTAATTAAAATATCTTTATGAAAAAACTGCACGATTATTATTAGATTTATACTGACATAAGATATCAACAAATGGTCTAAATTGTTGAAGGAAAAACTTGATGCCATAAGCCAAAGTCAACAGAAACGTTGACGCTAAAATAATAAAAAGATATTATGACAGCGAGGGCTTTTACAATTTGACAGGTCGATTCGGAGGAAGCCTGAGTCGAACTTAAAATAATTTTTCAAGTAAGAAAATATTCATTTAAACTTTTTTTTCTTTTTATCATAGTTTAAATTTCTGATGAATAGTCTTACAAAATGTTTGTGCAAATATTGTTAGCAATTACGAAGGTTTGACTCAATACTATCAATAAGTAAGATATCATACGCGAGCCATATAGGTTAACGAAAAACTACAATGGCAGTACAATACCGTGTAGCGCTACTGTATGAATTATTCGTTGCAATACTACAATTAAATATTGCATAAAATTGTTGCGCAAAAAACGACTATTTAGGACTTAAAATAAATTATATAAAAAGATACTTACATGTGTAAAATAATAATAATACACGTCGACTCCGGAATCCGCCAACACCTCGGCGAAGTAGTTTGTAGGACAAACGAAGAAGTAGTCGCCGACGACATCCGCAATCATCTTCTGATTCAAGTACCCATCAGTGATCTCTTCCCAGTCCGTGTACTAGGAATAAAAATAAAATTGATTGAAATCAGGGTAAAATTATCGTTTTCAAATTTTTCTTAAAGCTATTAATATGTTACATCATCAAACAAAGGTTATTAAAGTCTGAAGATGAAGTAGAAAATGATTATAAGTTAGTATTACCAAAAAAAAAATTGGAATAATGTTTCCATTCCGTAATTCATTAACATATTCCATAAAAAAAGAAGATTAATCACTTTTAATTCTGCAATGAGTATGCCAAAAAAACGACTTAACTAAAATATATATGGTTTTTAAATGAAATTCAACATCGCAAATATGGTATAATCTACACAAGAGACACGGTGCGCATCAGAGCATTTTCTATAGAAGGAGGCAATTTCAAATGGGAAGTCCTCATTAGTTGATTCCGTGAAACTAACTGAAGATAATGCAGTCGAGGACATTAGGAAACCGTAATTTACAAGGAAATCATAATATAAGACATTGACAATATAAAGCTAATAAAACAAACGATTTCGTACTTAACCATTTAAAAAAATATACCAAGTCCATTTAAGGTAAATGTTTGAATGAATATATAAATCTTTTAAACAAGAAGGACTTTATTTCCTTATGGCACTTATTTTTTACATTTTTAACATACGCTATAGTGTATGTTTTTTTTTTGTTATAGATCGGAACAAACCAGTACTAATTATTGTGGTTGGCGGTAGAATATTTGATCAGTGGGTGGTACCTACCCAGAGTTTGCAGAAAAAACCTACCGCCAAGTAAAAAAAAATACATGTATAAAAAAAGAAAGGAAAATTTCGAATAATACGGTGTTGTCTTTTACAGCGATATCTAACTTCTTTTCGTTTTGAAAAAATAATGTTAATAAATTAATTATTGAACATTGATAACTTTTTAATTTTATGTCAAAGGAAGGGTTCTTAGAAATAATAAGATTGCGCCCTCGATGTCTTAATATCTTGATAGGATTACTACTCGTCAAAAATAATGTCACAATAGATCAATATATAATCTGCGTTTAAATTATTTTTAGGAAGCAGTGATTTTATTTTTTTATTGGAAAAGTTACACCATCAACTTATCACTAAGCACATAAAATTAATATCTGACTTGGGTAACATACAAAGTGATACGTCATTAAAGGTGTAAACAACATTGAAAATACATAGCGATCTAATAGATCAGCTTAAAATTCAAGAGAATCAAGAACACGAGTACTTACACGTGTTAATAACACTATAGTGCTAAGTCCTTAAAAACACTATACAGCGATATTAAGCACTTTGTCATCTGTATGTATCAATAAACCAGTAGAGTTATTCTGTAAGAAGCAACTCGAAACTCGCCGCAGAATACGAGGTTAAAATATGAGAATGTGATATGCGACATTGACTTTAATAATTATGAAATGTTTTTGATACGCCATTTTGATACAATGGCGTATCACCGTCAAGTCGGTTCAACACTTCACGAATGATACGAAGGGAATTCTTACAGAACTTCAAAACGAATTATAAAAATACATTTTCACAGTTTTTTTAGAACAGTCTATAAAAATACATGCTGTATAAAAGGTTAGATTTTATGGAAAAATAAAACAAAAAAATATTAATGTAATAAATAAATTAAAAGTAATGTTACCTTAAACTATAATTGTATATGTTTTGAAATTCTATAGAAAATATACGTAGGTTTTTGTTCAGATTCAACTCATGTGCAAAACTCGTTTAGCAATAGACTTTTATAATGCAAAAAACTATTCTGTATATTGTCTCATGTATTACATGAATTTTACATAGAAAATAATTTTAATTTAATAACTTACCTGAAAGACAATAGCCTCCCGTTTGATTTTGGAAAATTCCTTGAATATCGTGTCTATTATTTCCAGAAACTTCTCTCTTTGTAGAAAACTCGGACCATCTTTTTCGAAGTAGTCGAGGAAGTCGTAAAGCAGAAAATATGTTCCTGTAAATAAATATTATGTTGTAGCGCATGAAATGTATCGAGATATTTCTTTAACGAATGTCTTTGCATAAAGTTATATACTAATTAAATATAGCAGACTGTAACCTTAAACGATTTTTGGAAATATTTATTGGTTACATTTATGAAAATATTTCGGATATATAATATTATCAAATATAAGACTTTAATTTAACATGGTTATTTTTATTACTACAAGTATTTAAAACGATATATTTACCATGTTTTTTTATTTTTATTTGGTGGATATAGTCCTACAAAAGGCCCTATTTTATAGTTTTTGTTAATTATTTTTTATTGTGATGTATTTTGATTAAAGGAAACCCTTTTAAAATTTTAAGTCGATTTCTTATGTAAACAATATAATTTAACTGTAAGAGTACCTATGTGTGTCAATATCTAAATTTGCCTTGACACTACCTCAATAATATCTGATGAACGGAAATGATTTTAAAACGATAATGTGCTTAATAGTATTTAGTTTAAATTTACAATTAAGTAAAGAAATATAATAAAGTTACAATTATTGTCATTTAAACATCAGTGAATTAGTCGCAAGAAATTCTACATTATATTCTACTTAGTGGGTCGAGGTCAAGGTCACCAAAAACGTAGAGAAACAATGCTCTAAATTATTCAGGTACAATTGTGACTTAACAGTACCTTACGTTCAAAGCGTGTATTATTCAATATCAGGGTCATTTCTATTACGTTAGTGTCAAGACCGCAGATTATGCTAGAGTTCTGTGAATCTTTTTATTAATAAAAGTATTAAAATAATTTATTAAAACTATACTCATTCGTTCATTTTACTGCTTTTATTTCTTGAGGAATTTAATATAATATTTATATCATAGGTGTATATATATTTCTCATAATAATTTATCTTAGTTATAAAGTCCAAAAGTTTGTGCGCAAGCGCAGGTGCACACCTTATTTTCTTATTCATATAAATCAACAAGCCGACAATCCAATACTGCTGTAGAGAGATCAGACGCTAGATCATTGGGTTTATGTGCTTTCCGAGGCACACTGTATGAGTTAACACTAGAAACTTCTAAAATTCGAGCTTTTTGCTATAGCTCGTGAACCAGACATTCGTAGATAATGTCGAAATATCGAGCTCCAACAAATAAAAATAAAATACATGGTAAATATCCCGTTTTAAATACTGTTAGTAATTTTTGCTATTTATTTTCAAAGGACATCCGAATAATTTTAAGTTGACTTGGGTTAAGGGACTAGACAAAAGAAGAGGCTATCGCAATAAAAGTACGACAAATAATTGTTATATCTCCTACGGTAAATTTAACTGCCTTTCTTTGCTCACCTCACCAAGTACAAAAAACATAAATCTTCCCCTTCATATCTGAATAAGTTTTTGCGCATGAACACGAACCAAGTTACAATTATATGTATATATACGTTAAAATAATAATATATTTCTACAGAAGTGAGACAGAAAATAAGTTCAATTCGAATAAACGCATTATTGTAAAAGAGATACATATACATTTCATACTTCAACTTTACAAATAAATGAGGAACACTCATAACCCCTCGTTTATTACGCTTTTGAGTGCTCATAACACGACTAGAGACAAAACATAATTAACAATGACAATAGATCCCTTCTTTGCATTTCTACTAACGTTCCAGTACTGCTATTTACTAGGAACTTAACTATTAGAAATGGCTATCTGCAAAAACTGCATAAGTTTTGTCTTTTCACTGCAAAATGTAAATTTAACTGCTTTACAATGTTAGCGTATTCAACTAGAACTTTGAAATCCTAATAAACTATTACGTATTTCATTTAAAACTCCTATAAACGATGTTGAAAGCAAATACTAAAGCGACTGCAGTAGATAATATTCGAACTAACGGTCTGAGCTAATTGGATCGAACTACTAATCCGAAGTTGGAATAAAATTTGATAACGATCCTTATTAATGGATAACAAATAGTTCATTATCCGTAATGACCACAAAATATTTTAATAATTTAATATCACAATTTAAAAAAAAAAAGCAAATTAATATTTTAGTAACTATATTTAAACACTTAATACAATTAACCTTTAACTTTTTCGTGCTTGTAAAATGACAACAGGCATCGCTAGTTTTTAGATAAAATATTATTTTAACATTTCATAGATACTTTTATATTCTCTTTTTAAGAAAACCCTTCTCCTGCCAGCGTCACTTAGTTCAAATTAATATTATTTTCGCAATTGCGTCTAAATATTAATGTTCCACTGTTGGGCTGAGGCCTCTCTACATGAGGAGTTAGGATCTTATTCGGATTGATACACATTTTACCTTTAGTGAGAACAAAATGAATTATAAACACATTTTAGGTAGACGAAAACTCAGGTAGACTTGCCCGGGCTTGACACCTATATCCTCTGTTGACAGTCACGTATTCTAACGACAATCCCATTTTGACTACGTTTTTCGTTGATGGCGTATTACATATAAAAAAACACATATGATGATACTTCATTTAATAAATCGAATTAATAAATTGTGTATTATTTGTAAGATGTAAAATGTAAGGAATCTATTAAACGTATCGACGTAAAAATGTTATCTTTTGAAAAAGTTATTGCATTTACATATTTGTACACGAAGATCATCGAATAAAATGCAATTTGAATATGTAAATTACTTCTTTGAATATCATATCGCATGATCATGTATGATCTATATTTTAAAGCAAGCGTATTATTTTATTTAAATAAAATTGGAAGTCCTGCGTTAAAATTAATAGTAACACTGACTTTTAAAAATAGAAGACTTGCCAGATATTTGATAGATAGGTAACATAAGATACAAATGTTACTGACGGTATCATTTGTAGTATTTACTCCCATTTTCGACACGAATTTTAGACAAAAATCTTTTGTACTTTAAAAATCTTTTGAACTGTAATTAACAACACTTATTTCAAAAAAATTAAGCTGATAAATTTCAAATGTTTTATACTACCGGAAATTTGAATTCGCTTTTGTTGCTGTACTTTGAGTTCCAGGCGAACTTGCATTTTGTTTTACAATCTAGGTACTCTACCTAAATGTAAATAGGGAATAGGGAAGGGTAAATAAGGGATAGTTTATTATAAGATCAGCAAGTCCAATTGACCTCCTATTTAAAATGTTAGGTTAGGTTAGAAAAAGAAAAACATTAGCTGTGTTTTTATTCTATCTCAGTTATTCAGTCTGTTAAACTAAATTTTTAAGTGATTGCATTGATAACTTAAATCATTAATAACAGACATTAATGTTTGTAACGAACGAAAGATGTTCGTAAATAATTTGATCATTCAAGTAACTATATTAATTATAACAAATGTGTATAATGCGATATCCTTTATTCAAATACTAAGGTCAAACATATAGGTCATATGAAAGTCGCCGGATGCTTTACAAATTAAATTTTATTTGAATATATTTGCACGTAAGAGATATACGGAACGAGCGGTACACGAGTGTCTTCATTAAAGCACACTTGCAAACACTTGCCAAGCCGGAGCGTGCTTTTAGATGCATTATAACATTTTTCTATGCTACATCTTGTTTGAC